>NC_091153.1:2815406-2835406 GCF_040958095.1 Procambarus clarkii | reverse complement strand
GATAGGGAGATGCATGTGGGAGGACAGTTGTGGATGAGGACTACAAGTCCAGAATTTACCCCAAGTAAACACCCAACGGTACACTAAGACGGTAAACTGCGCGAAGGAAGCACACACCCCCAACTGCTGCTTTCAATAACATTTAGTAACCAAATAAAAAACATAATAATATGGTCCATTAATAACAAAAAATCTGGCAGGAAGATTGGCAATGAAATCTGATAAGTGATTAGACTTATCCCTATCCCCCCCCCCTCCCACGGAATTGAATGCAAAGAAAAAAATCGAGGAATTTTGAGAACTGCATGAATGGTGTTCAAGAAATGTTTAAGTTCTTCATTCATAATGATGTTTACAAAATTTGCTTACTGTAGGTGCAGTCTGTACATGACTCTAAAGCTGCCGCCCAGTTGGGTGGGTGTGGAGCACATGACTGTAAAGCTGCCGCCCAGTTGGGTGGGTGTGCAGCACATGACTGTAAAGCTGCCGCCCAGTTGGGTGGGTGTGGAGCACATGACTGTAAAGCTGCCGCCCAGTTGGGTGGGTGTGGAGCACATGACTGTAAAGCTGCCGCCCAGTTGGGTGGGTGTGGAGCAAGACTAGTAACAGTGTGACTCACCATAGATGTAAAGTGCCTTGTATAGTGACTGTTAAGACCCTTTCTTCAACCACTTGTGATATAAAAACAATATTCACGTATGTACATGTACTTGCGTAAACAAAAACAATATTCACGTATGAACATGTACTTGCGTAAACAAAAACAATATTCACGTATGTACATGTACTTGCGTAAACAAAAACAATATTCACGTATGTACATGTACTTGCGTAAACAAAAACAATATTCACGTATGTACATGTACTTGCGTAAACAAAAACAATATTCACGTATGTACATGTACTTGCGTAAACAAAAACAGAACAAAATAGTGTAACTACCACTAACAAAAACACTTGCTTAGCTAAATTAACTGTTGGACTCGTTCCTGAACCCATACCTTGAGGTTACCTTGAGGTGCTTCCGGGGCTTAGTGTCCCCGCGGCCCGGTCGTCGACCAGGCCTCCTGGTTGCTGGACTGATCAACCAGGCTGTTAGACGCGGCTGCTCGCAGCCTGACGTATGAGTCACAGCCTGGTTGATCAGGTATCCTGGTTGATACCTGGTTGATGGGGTTCTGGGAGTTTTTCTACTCCCCAAGCCCGGCCCGAGGCCAGGCTCGACTTGTGAGAGTTTGGTCCACCAGGCTGTTGCTTGGAGCGGCCCGCAGGGCCACGTACCCACCACAGGCCGGCTGATCCGGAACTTCTCTTAGAAAACCGTCCAGTTTTCTCTTGAAGATGTCCACGGTTGTTCCGGCAATATTTCTTATGCTCGCTTGGAGGACGTTGAACAACCGCGGACCTCTGATGTTTATACAGTGCTCTCTGATTGTGCCTATGGCACCTCTGCTCTTCACTGGTTCAATCTTGCATTTTCTTCCATATCGTTCACTCCAGTACATCCTGCCATGCCTCCTGGTCTCATGTGATGTTTTTTCTGTGTGCAGGTTTGGTACCAGCCCCTCAATTATTTTCCACGTGTAAATTATTATGCATCTCTCCCGCCTGCGCTCAAGGGAGTACAGATTTAGGCTCTTTAGTCGGTCCCAGTAATTTAGATGCTTTACTGAGTGGATTCTAGCAGTAAAGGATCTCTGCACGCTCTCCAGGTCAGCAATTTCTCCAGCTTTGAAAGGGGCTGTCATTGTGCAGCAGTACTCCACTCTAGAGAGCACAAGCGTTTTGAAAAGTATCATCATCGGTATAGCATCTCTAGTGTGGAAAGTTCTTGTTATCCAACCTGTCATTTTTCTTGCAGTTGTGACGGCTACTTTATTGTGTTCTTTAAAGGTAAGGTCTTCCGACATGAGTACACCCAGATCCTTTACATTGCCTTTTCGTTCTATGTTATGATTTGCCCGAGTTTTGTACGTGGTTTCTGTTTTTATATTTTCAATTTTTCCGTAGCGCATGAGCTGGAACTTATCCTCGTTAAACACCATATTATTTTCTGTAGCCCATAGAAAGACCTGATCTACATCTGATTGGAGGTTTGCCGTGTCCTCTATGTTGCCAACTCTCATGAAGATCCTAGTGTCATCTGCAAAGGATGATACAGTGCTATAGGTTGTGTTCTGGTCTATGTCCGATATGAGGATGAGAAAAAGTACTGTAGCAAACACAGTACCCTGGGGGACTGAGCTCTTCACGGTTGATGGGCTGGATTTTATTTTGTTGACTATTACACATTGGGTTCTGTCAGTCAGGAAATTGTAGATCCATCTGCCTATTTTCCCGGTAATTCCTTTTGAACGCATTTTATGTGCAATAACACCATTATGTGTCTCTTGAACACTTCCCACCACCACCGCCCACGGGAGAGGTATGGGGTGCATAATAAGTGACTAAAATCTCCCACCTCCCCCCCCCAACACACACACACATGCGGGACCAAAGAGCCAAAGTTCAACCCCCGCAAGCACAAATAGGTGAGTACACACACACACACACACGTGTAGATAAAGAGCGCTCTCACAACCCAAGATGGGAGGGCAGATAGGCCACAATCGCACCCACTCACGTGCAAAATGCAAATCTTGCAACCTGCAACGTCCCAGGGATATCCCAGTACAGAACAAGACGGGACAATTAACCGACCACCGTGATTTTAATGCAGGTTTTAGCGCGAGGCTTGGCCGCCTCTCCGCTCCAAAAGGGCCCGTTTTCCAGTTTTGGGCGCCTCTCCCCCCCCCCTACATCTCAGTATCCTGTTAGCTCCTGCCTCTCAACGTACCTGCTGTCTGGCACACAGGGGAGGACAGCCCCCCCCCCGTGCGTCTGTTAGACAGACAGACACTAGCGCAGTTTTAATATGAATAATACGTCACGGCAGTGTGGCAGCAGGGGCAGTGTGGCAGGCAGGGGGCAGTGTGGCAGCAGGGGGTAGTGTGGCAGCAGGGGGCAGCGTGGCAGCAGGGGGTAGTGTGGCAGCAGGGGGCAGCGTGGCAGGCAGGGGGTAGTGTGGCAGGCAGGGGGCAGTGTGGCAGCAGGGGGCAGTGTGGCAGCAGGGGGCAGTGTGGCAGCAGGGGGCAGCGTGGCAGCAGGGGGCAGCGTGGCAGCAGGGGCAGCGTGGCAGCAGGGGCAGTGTGGCAGCAGGGGGCAGTGTGGCAGCAGGGGGCAGTGTGGCAGCAGGGGCAGCGTGGCAGCAGGGGGCAGCGTGGCAGCAGGGGCAGCGTGGCAGCAGGGGCAGTGTGGCAGCAGGGGCAGTGTGGCAGCAGGGGCAGTGTGGCAGCAGGGGCAGTGTGGCAGCAGGGGGCAGTGTGGCAGCAGGGGGCAGCGTGGCAGCAGGGGGCAGCGTGGCAGCAGGGGCAGCGTGGCAGCAGGGGCAGTGTGGCAGCAGGGGGCAGCGTGGCAGCAGGGGGCAGTGTGGCAGCAGGGGGCAGTGTGGCAGCAGGGGCAGTGTGGCAGCAGGGGCAGTGTGGCAGCAGGGGCAGTGTGGCAGCAGGGGCAGCGTGGCAGCAGGGGGCAGTGTGGCAGCAGGGGGCAGTGTGGCAGCAGGGGGCAGCGTGGCAGCAGGGGCAGTGTGGCAGCAGGGGCAGCGTGGCAGCAGGGGCAGTGTGGCAGCAGGGGGCAGTGTGGCAGCAGGGGGCAGTGTGGCAGCAGGGGGCAGTGTGGCAGCAGGGGCAGCGTGGCAGCAGGGGCAGCGTGGCAGCAGGGGCAGTGTGGCAGCAGGGGCAGTGTGGCAGCAGGGGCAGTGTGGCAGCAGGGGCAGTGTGGCAGCAGGGGCAGTGTGGCAGCAGGGGCAGCGTGGCAGGCAGGGGCAGCGTGGCAGGCAGGGGGCAGCGTGGCAGCAGGGGCAGCGTGGCAGCAGGGGCAGTGTGGCAGCAGGGGCAGTGTGGCAGCAGGGGCAGTGTGGCAGCAGGGGGCAGCGTGGCAGCAGGGGGCAGCGTGGCAGGCAGGGGGCAGTGTGGCAGGCAGGGGGCAGCGTGGCAGGCAGGGGGCAGCGTGGCAGCAGGGGGCAGCGTGGCAGCAGGGGCAGTGTGGCAGCAGGGGGCAGTGTGGCAGCAGGGGCAGTGTGGCAGCAGGGGCAGTGTGGCAGCAGGGGGCAGCGTGGCAGCAGGGGGCAGCGTGGCAGCAGGGGCAGCGTGGCAGCAGGGGCAGTGTGGCAGCAGGGGGCAGTGTGGCAGCAGGGGGCAGTGTGGCAGCAGGGGGCAGTGTGGCAGCAGGGGGCAGTGTGGCAGCAGGGGGCAGTGTGGCAGCAGGGGGCAGCGTGGCAGGCAGGGGGCAGCGTGGCAGGCAGGGGGCAGTGTGGCAGCAGGGGGCAGCGTGGCAGGCAGGGGGCAGTGTGGCAGCAGGGGGCAGTGTGGCAGCAGGGGCAGCGTGGCAGCAGGGGCAGTGTGGCAGCAGGGGGCAGCGTGGCAGCAGGGGGCAGTGTGGCAGCAGGGGCAGCGTGGCAGCAGGGGGCAGCGTGGCAGGCAGGGGCAGGCAGCGTGGCAGGCAGGGGCAGGCAGCGTGGCAGGCAGGGGCAGGCAGCGTGGCAGGCAGGGGCAGGCAGCGTGGCAGGCAGGGGCAGGCAGCGTGGCAGGCAGCGTGGCAGGCAGGGGCAGGCAGCGTGGCAGGCAGGGGCAGGCAGCGTGGCAGGCAGGGGCAGGCAGCGTGGCAGGCAGGGGCAGGCAGCGTGGCAGGCAGGGGGCAGCGTGGCAGGCAGGGGGCAGCGTGGCAGGCAGGGGGCAGCGTGGCAGGCAGGGGGCAGCGTGGCAGGCAGGGGGCAGCGTGGCAGGCAGGGGGCAGCGTGGCAGGCAGGGGGCAGCGTGGCAGGCAGGGGCAGGCAGCGTGGCAGGCAGGGGCAGGCAGCGTGGCAGGCAGGGGGCAGCGTGGCAGGCAGGGGGCAGCGTGGCAGGCAGGGGGCAGCGTGGCAGGCAGGGGGCAGCGTGGCAGGCAGGGGCAGTGGAGGCAAGGTCGCAGAAGGTCAGTAGCGTGTAAGTACACTCCGCGACCCACACACACAGTTGCCGCCTAGCATAATATTTCCTCTCCTCCTCATACACCTGTCCACCCGGGATTATAACCCATTTCCAGCGTGGCGGAGGCGGGCACGGGGTGTCCCAGCTGTAGCTGGAGCACTTCCTGGCCCGTGGGGACGTTGGTATGAAAAGAGAGAGGCCAGAGATGAGAGATAGGCGGGGCGGAGGGTGGTGGATGCTGGGCCCGTCTTGGCCAGCCAGCGGTCGTTGCCTCTGGCCAGACTATCTTCCACCTCCGCCACCACCATGCCTTACTGCAGCGCTCCAGACGCGCACATGCGGGCGCGCGAGCACGCTGGTCTAACTGGGGAAAACACTGAACTGGGTAAGAGAGGGATAGAAAACAAAGAGATGGATAGGTGGTGGTGGTTTCAAGTTGGAGGAATTTTATCAAGTGGCGTCCCAGAAGGTTCAGTCCTGGGACCACTGATGTTTCTAACGATCCACCCGAGGGAGTGAGTTTGGACACGTCAATGTTTGCATTATTTATGTATTTATATATACAAGAGTTCTTACATTCTTGTACAGCCACTAGCACGCATAGCGCTTCAGGCAGGTCCTTAATGTTCTCTCTCACTCACACACTCACTCACACACACACACACACACACACACACACACACACACACACACACACACACACACACACACACACACACACATACACACACACACACATACACACACACAACCACACACACACACACACACACACACAACCACACACAACCACACACAACCACACACAACCACACACACACACACACACACACACACACACACACACACACACACACACACACACACACACACACACACACACACCAAAGAGCCAGAGCTCAACCCCCGCAAGCACAAACAGGTGAGTACAGGAAGCAGCCCGTAGCAGCTGTCTAACTCCCAGGTATCTATTTACTGCTAGGTGAACAGGCGGATCAAGGTGAAGGAAACTCTGCCCATTTGTTTCCGCCTCCCACCGGGGATCAAACCCCAGACCCTTACGACTACGAACCCCGAGCGCTGACCACTCAGCCGTCAGGGCCCAGTTTGGAGATGACGCCAGTGAAGAATGTCAACTCCGGGAGCCGGTCGGCCGAGCAGACAGCACGCTGGACTTGTGATCCTGTGGTCCTGGGTTCGATCCCAGGCGCCGGTGAGAAACAATGGGCAGAGTTTCTTTCACCCTATGCCCCTGTTACCTAGCAGTAAAATAGGTACCTGGGTGTTAGTCAGCTGTCACAGGCTGCTTCCTGGGGGTGGAGGCCTGATCGAGGACCGGGCCGCGGGGACACTAAAAAGCCCCGAAATCATCTCAAGATAACCGAGGGCTGCCCCAAGTTCCAGGAGGACCTTGGCAGACTTCACGAGTGGTCAAACAAATGGCTGCTGGAATTCAATAATAAAAGTGTAAGGAAATTTTGTAAAGGAGAGAGACGGCCAAGAAGTATCTACAGCACAAGAGGAAGACGACTACAAGAATCGGAGACATTTGGGAGTGGAGAGAGTTTAGTGTTAAACATAAAAGTAATTTAACATAAATGTTTAAGTTTAGGTCGAAACGCTTTGTGGATTAGCGGCTTGATTTATTATTCCTCTGTTCTTGTGTCTTTATATTTTATGAATATATAATCATTATTATATTATTATAATATTATTATATTAGTAGTATTATTACTGAAAAACTCGTATGAGGGAATGTGGTGGTTTTAACCAACATTCTAGTGATTCTCAGACATTATTATTAATATTATTATTATTATTATTATTATAAGACCAGCGACACACAAACAGGGTAAAATCAGCAGCATGTGAGACGCTGGCAAACATTAGAACATGGTTCACAAACCGCGGTCAAGACTCTTTCAAGGTGACCTACACAACCTTCGTCAGACCAACACTGGAATATGCAGCACCGGCACAGACTCTGCTCTTTATGAAGCCTAACAATATAAAGAGACACAGATGCTTGCAACAAGTTTAGTGCCAGAAGTAAAAGGTTTAAGCTATGAGGACAGCTTAATGGAACAAGATCTGACAGCCGTAGAGGAGAGTATAAACAGAGAGGGGACATGATCACAACATACTGAGTAGAATAGACGAGGCTAAACTTCTTGAATAGACAAGGACATCATCTTGAAATTAAAAGAGAGTAAGACGAGAGGACATAATTGGAATCTGGAAATACAAATGACACACACAAATGCAGGCGATGAGTCACAATAACGTGGCTAAAGTATGTTGACCAGACCACACACTAAAAGGTGAAGGGACGACGACGTTTCGGTCCGTCCTGGACCATTCACAATCGACTTGAGAATGGTCCAGGACGGACCGAAACGTCGTCGTCCCTTCGCCTTCTAGTGTGTGGTCTGGTCAACATCAAGACACACACAAACTCGGTGAGACAGTAGAGGAAGAGAATATTGCGCGTTGAAGCTCAAAGATGAATTGTAGGAGAGCTTTCAAGAAGACAGTCAACCAGATTTTACCAACTGCTCGCTCTAGCTTGCTCTAGCTCGCTCTTGCTTGCTCTAGCTTGCTCTAGCTCGCTCTAGCTTGCTCTAGCTTGCTCTTGCTTGCTCTAGCTTGCTCTAGCTTGCTCTAGCTCGCTCTAGCTCGCTCTAGCTCGCTCTTGCTTGCTCTAGCTCGCTGTAGCTCGCTCTAGCTTGCTCTAGCTCGCTCTAGCTCGCCCTAGCTCGCTCTAGCTCGCTCTAGCTCGCTCTAGCTCGCTCTAGCTCGCTCTAGCTCGCTCTAGCTCGCTCTAGCTCGCTCTAGCTCGCTCTAGCTCGCTCTAGCTCGCTCTAGCTCGCACTAGCTCGCACTAGCTTGCTTGCTTGTTCTCGCCAGTACACCTTCAGCAGGGGAAGATAGAGACGTGTGGCTCTCAAGAGATGCCTTGTGGCCTGGCAGGGCGGTCCAGCCTCCACCATTATCAAATATATACTGGAGCAGAGCGCCAAGACGACTCCTCCTGAGCCACAATTACCATTTGTTTGTGTGAGTGGGGTGTTATTATGGCATTGTGGCACGGGGGTGAAGAAGGGGGGGTGTGGCACGGGGGTGAAGAAGGGGGGTGTGGCACGGGGGTGAAGAAGGGGGGTGTGGCTAGGGGGGTGTGTGGCTAGGGGGTGTGTGGCTAGGGGTGTGTGGCTAGGGGGGTGTGGCTAGGGGGGTGTGGCTAGGGGGGTGTGGCTAGGGGGGTGTGTGGCTAGGGGTGTGTGGCTAGGGGGGTGTGTGGCTAGGGGTGTGTGGCTAGGGGGGTGTGGCTAGGGGGGTGTGGCTAGGGGGGTGTGGCTAGGGGGGTGTGGCACGGGGGTGAAGAAGGGGGGGTGTGGCACGGGGGTGAAGAAGGGGGGTGTGGCTAGGGGGTGTGTGGCTAGGGGTGTGTGGCTAGGGGGGTGTGGCTAGGGGGGTGTGGCTAGGGGGGTGTGGCTAGGGGGGTGTGGCTAGGGGGGTGTGGCACGGGGGTGAAGAAGGGGGGGTGTGGCACGGGGGTGAAGAAGGGGGGTGTGGCTAGGGGGTGTGTGGCTAGGGGTGTGTGGCTAGGGGTGTGTGGCTAGGGGTGTGTGGCTAGGGGTGTGTGGCTAGGGGTGTGTGGCTAGGGGTGTGTGGCTAGGGGTGTGTGGCTAGGGGGGTGTGGCAAGGGGGGTGTGGCTAGGGGGGTGTGGCTAGGGGGTGTGTGGCTAGGGGTGTGTGGCTAGGGGTGTGTGGCTAGGGGGGTGTGGCTAGGGGGGTGTGGCTAGGGGGGTGTGGCTAGGGGGGTGTGGCTGGCCAGGCTAAATGGGCCGCATTTAGCGCACCTTCACTAAATACTGAATTACAACACCTTGTTGTTGTTTAAGATTCGCTACTCGGAACAATAAGTTCCAGTAGCACGGGCTATGGTGAGCCCGTAACCACCATTGCAACACCCCCCGCCCAGTCCTCTTATACACGTAACCCTCGCCTCCCCCTCCTCCTGTAACCCGGAGTGGGGTCTAAGACCTGAGATAACTATGTAACCCTCTACGTCATCACCACTCTCAAATATATCTTAATTATACACACATACCAAAAGAATAGGGGGGGGGGGGGGTAGGAGGAGAAAATATCAAAGTGTTCAGTGAGGATCCACAAGGTCGTCTCTGAGTACTCTCTATCTTCTTCTCCGAGGCTATGGGTCCCTACACTTGCACCAGTGGTAGTGGTACCTCTTAACAAAATGTATTATATTCTTGAACTCGATAAACACCTCCAAAGGAGACCTGATCAATCAGGCTATGATTTCATATGTCAGGCTGCGAGCAGCCGCGTCCAACAGTCTGGTTCACCAGATCACCAAATCAGGAGGGCTGGTCGGAGACCGGGCCGCGGGGACGTTGATCCACGGAATCATCGCAAGATAATTCTAACCTACCCCAAGTTATCGTATCATAACTGAACTAAACTAGATGGATGAAGATTCAGCCACCCAAGAGGTGGCATGGGTATGAATAGCCCGTAATCACTACAACTAGATAAAATGTGTTTTTTAAATGGTGAGGACTAGGAGTGATGTCACTGTGACGTCATAATGGTCATGTCATGCAAGTTTTGGGCCCGACTGGAAGCAGGCAGCCCAGCAGGCAAGCCCAGCAGGCAAGCCCAGCAGGCAAGCCCAGCAGGCAGCTCCCTCTACTCCCTCCAAAGACCATGGGTGCCAAACAGATACCATCAGCGGTGTGTATTTGACCAGCCAACCTAAGAACCGCCGCTTGAAATCTGTGTAAGGGAATCATTCAGGATCTTATAAGCCACGTACGTCAGACCAGTTCTAAAATATTGGGCATCAGCGTAGCGTCCATATGTATTCAAACACAAGACAAAGTTGGAGAAAATTCAGAGGTATGCCACCACACTAGTCACAGAACTGAGAGGTACGACTTACGAGGGAAGGCTACAAAAAAATCAATTCATCACCAGAAAACAGATGTTAGGAGAGACATGATAACAACATTTAAAATTCTCAGGGGGTAATGATATAGTAGATATGGACAGACTACTAAACAAGGACGGTACTCACTCTAAGGTAACACAGGTGCCTAAATGACCCACAGGTGCAGGAGGCATATTCCATACGCCGTTCCAAATGTTTTATGACAGAGCCCAATAGGCTTAGCCACTTGTACAGCAGTCGAGTACAGTTGCGAGGCGGGACCAAAGAGCCGAGGCTCAACTACCGCAAGCAAAATTAAGTTAATACACGCATGCAGCCACAGGAAGTCGACAGACACGGATTGTGCATATTCACCCGCAGGGATTCGAATCCCCGACCTTGTGACATTGCTGAAGACCGTCACCTTCACCGTTGGACCATGACAGCCTTGAGAGGTGAGGCCGGGAGGACGTTGTCCTGATGCCGTGGCCCCGTCACGTCCAGACCGTGGCGGTGACTAGGGCCGTGGCGGCCGGCGGGCGGGTGAGAGTTTTGGCGGGACGGGCGGGCGGGACGGGCGGACGGGCGGGACGGACGGACGGGCGGGACGGGCGGACGGGCGGGACGGGCGGACGGGACGGGCGGGCGGGACGGGCGGGCGGGACGGACGGACGGGCGGGACGGACGGACGGGACGGGACGGGACGGGACGGGACGGGACGGGACGGGACGGGACGGGACGGGACGGGACGGGACGGGACGGGACGGGACGGGACGGGACGGGACGGGACGGGCGGGCGGACACGGTGAATACCCGAGACGCACACATACCAGCACTAGGCGAGTACCTGGAGTATACCTTGAGTGGGTTCCGAGATATCGTCTCCTCCCCAAACACGGCCCGGGGCCAGGTTTGACTTGTGACAACTTGGACCAACAGACTGTTTGTTGCTTGGAGCAGACCCACGCCCACCACAACCTGCATATTCCGCCGCTTCCAACTTCTTTTGCAACACTCGCGTATCCACATTTATGGAGCTTCCTCAGATTAGTGTACACGAAGGGATACAAAGTTTACTATACGTCAGACAGGAGAGTTAAGATATCCCAAGGCACACTAACTGGTAAACTTCGGATAGATTACGTGGATATCTTTAATAACCTCCACTATTGTGTGGTTATCCTCCATAGCAGCACTCTTCCTACATGGCCGAGTGCCTTGGGGGTCGAGTAGTAGGCACAAGGAGCTGCTACAGCTCTGGCTATCTTCATCTTCACTTTACTTTATCACTATCTTTATCTTCACTTTACAGGCACGAGTCATGTTGATCAACATTGCAGTTCTTCCAGCTACTGCAACATTTGGGGGCTCGTAAACTACACCGATTTACCGAGGATATATATATCCCAGTGGTTGTGTATATATATATATATATATATATATATATATATATATATATATATATATATATATATATATATATATATATATATATATATATATATATATATATATTATATGCTGAAAGGATACATGCCTTTCTCTCGGACCAATCCTAAATTCTTATCCTTGCCAAGTGCTATATATAGTCGTAATGGCTTGGTCGTTTCTCCTGATAATTACCTCACCTTACCAAGAATATCCTATGGACAAACTAAATTTCCGTATCTTTTATCACCATACGAAAATTTTAAGTTTTCAAATCTTAAAATTTGATTTTTTATTTTTTTTTGAAACAAAAATTTCAAAAATTTCAATTTTCAAATGATTTTGTCCATGTAAATACAATATGCACTGGGTTGGTGGTGGTCCAAAAACCACCACTTCTATACAGTTCTATAACCGTAAAATACAGTAGGTCTCATAGGTCAAGTTATATTGTATTCTTCTCAAGTATAAGTAAACTAAGCCGGGCATAAAGTAGCACACACAGCTCTCTGTGTGTGTTTACACACAGTCACTCAAGTGTTTTAAGTAACTCGGTTTTGATCTGGAGTCTGAGCAAGATGAATGAGACACTGAAAAGTGCCTCATAAAGCGTGACTCGCCCCCCCCCACCTTTCTCATCCCCTACATTACCAGTCTAAACTGTGCTTGCGGAACCACCTCCCAACATGTGGTGCGACTTGCGTGTGTGTGCGCGTGTGTGTGTGTGTGGGGGGGGGGGGGGGGTTGGACGACGGACATAGTCCGCTCTCAACGCAACATTGCGAGCAGCGATGGTTCACCTCGGAGTGTGCAAGGGGTTACTGCGGCTGACATGAGATCATCTTTAATAATGATACGCCCTCGTTCCTGCACTCTAAACAGCCCATACACACACACACACACACACACACACACACACACACACACACACACACACACACACACACACAGTGTGTCAGAGTGGTTTTAGTGTCAGAGTGGTTGACAAATGGAATGCATTAGGGGGTGATGTGGTGGAGGCTGACTCCATACACAGTTTCAAGTGTAGATATGACAGAGCCCGATAGGCTCAGGAATCTGTACACCAGTTGATTGACGGTTGAGAGGCGGGACCAAAGAGCCAGAGCTCAACCCCCGCAAACACAACTAGGTGAACTAGGTGAGTACACACACACACACACACACACACACACACACACACACACACACACACACACACACACACACACACACACACACACACACACACACACACACACACAAACACACACAAACACACACGAGGCCTTGATTCAGGAGAGCAGGGCGAGCTGTCTTGCCTCCACCAAATCAAAATGCAGGTCTGTTGCGAGTTTTTTTTTTTTACCCCCAGGGCCGACGAAGGTGAAGGCCGCAGGGCCGCACTCAACGCCCACTCAACCCGTTGCCCCCCCCCCCACACACACACTACACACGCGCACACTCTGACGGGATAACACACAAGATTCTCAGGGGGCCTGACAAGGTCAAGACCGAAGACATGTCGAGTATGAGGAAGAGTGATGACCCCGAGGCGCTGTGATGAGTCAACATTGATGATCTTAGGAAGAACCATCGTAGCGAGGGAGAGAGAGAGATGATGATGTCAAGAAATTGTACTAAAAGTAGACATGGCAAGGTACAGGAAGAGCAGGGATCACTGTGTTAGACTCCCAACACCTGGTTAGGAGGGGCTGCACGCACTCACGCGCACACGCACTCATTTTATTCAAATCACTGCTGCTGTCCCGCCTTGAGTACTCCTCGATACTCTTCCCCCTTCAGAGTGGGAGATTTTCCTGAAATAAAGAGGGAATACAGAGAACATATACGGTACGCACAGACACGATAAACTACCTAAATTATTGTAACCGTCTGAAAGCTCTCGAATTCTACTCTTTAGAAAGAAGACGAGAGAGATATCAAATAATATACACGTGGAAGATACTGGAGGGCCAAGTACCAAATCTACACAGTAAAATAACAACGTACTGGAGTGAACGATACGGAAGAAAATGTAGAATAGAACCAGTGAAGAGCAGAGGTGCCATAGGCACAATCAGAGAACACTGTATAAACATCAGAGGTCCGCGGTTGTTCAACGTCCTCCCAGCAAGCATAAGAAATATTGCCGGAACAACCGTGGACATCTTCAAGAGAAAACTAGATTTATTCCACCAATGAATGCCGGACCAACCGAGCTGTGATGCATATGTGGGCCTGCGGGCCGCTCCAAGCAACAGCCTGGTGGATCAAACTCTCACAAGTCAAGCCTGGCCTCGGGCCGGACTTGGGGAGTAGAAGAACTCCCAGAACCCCATCAACCAGGTACAGGTACAACACTGGTAAATGAATGATACTGGCCAACTGTTGTTGTTGTTATAGATTCAGCTACTCGGAACAAGTTCCAAGTAGCACGGGCTATGGTGAGCCCGTAGAGGACTTACCTGGCACAGGAGCGGGGCAAGTAGCACGGGCTATGGTGAGCCCGTAGTGGACTTACCTGGCACAGGAACGGTGCTGGCCAGCTTGGCCCCTGCCACTTTATCCTCCAGGGGCTGGTGTGATGGATTATCCACCTCACTCCCAAGTGTGGATAATGACACAGTGGACGTGTTTAAGTGGGTAATTATCCGGGGGTTATCCAGGGGTAGGGTCCTTCACCCCCCCACCCCCTCACCCTAATACCTGTATACATTATACGAATGTATATGCATAAATATATACGTGCGTACACTTACATAAATACATATTCAGAGAGGCTGGTAACAATGCACTCAAGATTACCAAGTTTTCAATAACTCGCACTTTCAATATTGGCGAGGCATTTCTGGGCATTTTTATGCGGTAATTCTTGACTCGCCCAACTGTACTTTGTATTCACACACACACACACACACACACACACACACACACACACACACTCACACACACACACACAGGTTTGGGGGTGGGTGGGTTTGTGTGTGTTTCACCTACTTGTGGTGACAGGGGTTGAGCTGCGGCTCTCTGGTCCCGCCTCTCTACCGTACCCTAGACAGCAAGCGAGCAGGAGTTAACAGGTGGGTGAGGGAGCCAGCTGGGAGGAGAGACTACACCAAGAACAGTGGCCATAACCGCTGTGATGCCATCTGTGGGCGGGTAAGGTAGCCGCCACCACCCCTACATTCCTACCCATCTCCCTCCCTTCCTTCCCCAATACTTACCTTTTTGCTTACTTAACCTACTCATCAAACCACTCTCCAATCTACTCACCTAAGCACTTACAGGTACTTAAGCACTTGGGTAATTACGAACTTGAGTACTTAGATTCCTACCCTCCTACCTAACTCATTATCCCTGCTCTTCACACCAGTCTTGAAACCACAAGGAAAATTTTCTCAACAGCGTCTTAGACATCAGCCAATTGCATTATTTTTAATATGCGAGGATGGTTAAAGGGCCTACCAGGATAATATATTTTAATGAACATTAATAATTTATGGAGGCAATCAAGCTTGATTTAGAAGACAGTTAGTGGATCCACACACCACTACGGATACCACACAAGGGGACGAAGATGGTACTACTGGTAGTGCTATCCAGCATTCTATTGTATCTATCTGGATTGTTTTCTAAGAGAACTTCCGGATCTGCCGGCCTGTTATGGGTATTTGGGCCTGCGGGCCGCTCCAAGCAACAGCCTGGTGGACCAAACTCTCACAAGTCAAGCCTGGCCTCGGGCCGGGCTTGGGGAGTAGAACAACTCCCAGAACCCCATCAACCAGGTATCAAGCAGGTATTCTACCTTGAGTTACCAAGCGCATTCATGATGAATTAATAGATGGGTGATGATTTGAAAAGGTATTATATGCGGTCTGAAGAATCAGGGGAAAAGCGCCAAGCCATTACGGCTATATAGCACTTGGAAGGGATCGGGATAAGGATTTGAGATGAGACGAGGGGGGGAAAAGGAATGGTGCTCAATCGCTTAGACAGTCGGGGATTGAACGCCGACCTGCATGAAGCATTATATGAATGGCAGGAAAAAAATTATGTCAGTTGACTGGTAGGTTTCGCCGAGGGAGAATCTGAAGCTAGAACCCTAGGGACTCCTCGTGAGGGTAGTAGCACTCCAGGTTACAATTCTTTTGACCATATCGCGTCACAGTTACCCAAGGCGCGTCTGGGATCATCCCGAACGTAGGTTCGAACCCTCATCACGGCCCTTGTGGATTTGTTCACCAGGGGGGGGGGGGGAGTGTTCTCCATCAACCCGGGGCACTGACCGCTGCTACAATCCGCTGCTACAATCACTCTTACTAATGATTGTTAGGGTGCCCTGGCCCGTCCCCCTGTCCACCATTAGCGCGGGGTTGTCAGTGCTGGTTCAGTCATTACGTGGTATGGAGAGTTGTTGCCTCCTCTTGTTCTCTGTTCTCCATACTGAACATCTCTCGTGTTCCTGCTTGCAGCGTTGCTCTAGTGTGACTCTCATTTACTCACACTTATGTACAAGATGTGCGTGCGTGTGTGTGTGTGTGTGGGTGGGGGGGGTGGGGAGGGAGGGTGAGTTTGGCGTGCATAGTGACGGATCACCAATACATTCCAACATTCACAATATATCCTAATATTGGTCACCACCCGCAATTACAAGTCTACATGAGAGGATATTACGTTTACCCCCGGTGGTGTTGGCCCCCCTGGTAGTGACCCATCTAGTGTTGACCCCCTAGTGTTGACCCCCTGGTAGTGACCCCTCTAGTGTTGACCCCCCAAGTGTTGACCCCTTGCTTTGTCCCTTGGTGCTAATCTACTGATGTTGATACCTAATGTTGAGTACTTGTATTGACCCATCCTAGAGCTGGGTGGAGAGCGCTTCGGATTCGAAGTCCTGAGATTCCGGGTTCGATTCCCGGTGGAGGCGGAGACAAATGAGCAAAATGTTTCTTTCACCCTGACGCCCTCTGTTCACCTAGCACTAAATAGGTACCTGGGAGTTAGACAGCTGTTACGGGCTGCTTCCTTGAGGGTGTGTAACAAAAAGGAGACCGAGCCGCGGGGACGCTAAACCCCGAAATCATCTCAAGATAACCTCAAGATAAGGCATGTAAAGTATGGCGAGGGATATTCTTTGCTTTCAGTTCGACAGAAAACAATAAGTGACTGAATCGACTTGAGAATGGTCCAGGACGGACCGAAACGTCGTCGTCCCTTCAACTTCTAGTGTGTGGTCAACAAAGAATAAGTCTATCAAAATCGAGTTCAAGCACAGTACAAAGGTGTGTGTACCCAGGACACAGTCCTTGCACCACCCCCTTGTCTCATTCCTACATCAGATAAACATGTAGATTAAGATACAAGTCGAAGTTTCGTGTCATCCCTTGCGAATGATACATAAATCAGCATGAAAGTTGTCTCTGTAGACAACATTGAGAGATTACAAGCTGATATTGATAACTTCAACACTCGCTCACTCCCCCACTCTCTCCCCCATCTCTCTCTCTCTCTCCCCATCTCTCTCTCTCTCTCTCTCTCTCTCTCCCCCATCTCTCTCTCTCTCCCCCCCCCCATCTCTCTCTCTCTCCCCCCCATCTCTCTCTCTCTCTCCCCCATCTCTCTCTCTCTCTCTCTCTCTCTCCCCCATCTCTCTCTCTCTCTCTCTCTCTCTCTCGGGGCAACACAACACACTTCTCATCTCCGGTTTCAACCTCTTAGAGAACACCCTCCACGGTCCCCCCCCCCCCGACCACCACCTCATCATTGAAGACTCATCAATGTTGCAAGTCTCTCTTTGTAATGTTTCCGCTTTGCAAGCCGGCGTCACTCAGCCCTCTGGTCTATGAACGAGTGTATACGCACAGTACCCACATGAGCCACAGGGACGTTAGAAAGAACTTTGTCAGTGTCAGAGTAGGTAACAGATGGAATGCATTAGGCAGTGATGTGGTGGTTGATACCTGGTTGATGGGGTTCTGGGAGTTCTTCTACTCCCCAAGCCCGGCCTGAGGCCAGGCTTGACTTGTGAGAGTTTGGTCCACTGACTGACTCCACAGGTGAGCCACAGGGACGTTAGAAAGATTTGTTTCAGTGTGAGAGTAGTTAATAAATGGAATGCATTAGGCAGTGATGTGGTGGAGGTTGACTCCATACACAGTTTCAGGTGTAGATATGATAGAGCCCAGTAGGCTCAGGAACCTGTACACCTGTTGATTGACAGTTGAGAGGTGGGACCAAAGAGCCAGAGCTCAACCCCCGCAAGCACAACTAGGTGGGTACACGCACACACAAAAACGCACGCACTTCTCATTTATCTTAATGACCTAACAACAGGGGGGGGGGGGGGAAGGGGGTGCCATAGGCACAATCAGAGAACACTGTATAAACATCAGAGGTCCACGGTTGTTCAACGTCCTCCCAGCGAGCATAAGAAATATTGCCGGAACAACCGTGGACATCTTTAAGAGGAACTAGATAGTTTCCTCCAAGGAGTGCCGGACCAACCGGGCTGTGGTGGGTATGTGGGCCTGCGGGCCGCTCCAAGCAACAGCCTGGTGGACCAAACTCTCACAAGTCAAGCCTGGCCTCGGGCCGGGCTTGGGGAGTAGAACAACTCCCAGAACCCCATCAAGCAAGTATCAAGCAGGGAGTCTTCAGCTGTTGAAAGTTTCAGGCTGGTTCTGAGACATTCTTAAACTAAGCCTACTGCCTTCAAAATAGTAGAGCCCAGATAGGTATTCTTAATCTAGGCCTACTGCCTAAAGAGACATTCTTACAATAGGCCTACTGCGTGAACAACTAAAACCAGCCTCTGAGAGCGGCAACTTGTGTCCTGATCACTTCCAATATTAAACTTAATTTTGAGATCAGACAAATCTTGTGTCTGTCGGTGCCATCACGCACCGACAGGACCCAAGAGCCGAAGCTCAACTCCCGCAAGCACAACTAGGTGAGTACAGACAGACTTCACCAGGGCGTCGCCTGAAAACCTTCACGAACAAATTTGTTCATGATGAATAACGGTAGAGGCACCTGGATTGTACCTGGATGGGGTTCTGAGAGTTGTTCCACTCCCCAAGCCCGGGACCAGGCTCGACTTGCGAGAGCTGTAGTTCTGGGGCCAGATTCACGAACCTCTTGTCTCACGTGTCGAATTTGAGCCAGTTTTTACTATCCATCCTTAAATTACCATTACAGAATAGGTAAACAAATTTATCCCAAGGATAAATTTGAGGATGGATAGATAGCCAATTGGAGGATAGAAATAGCCTATGCTATTACACACACACAAATCACAATTGCGTGATGCCTCAAATGAACAAATCCACAAGGGCCGTGACGAGGATTCGAACCTGCGTCCGAGAATAGCCTAAGCTATTCTATCCTTTTGAGATGTATCTTGTCTCAATAAACGTACTTGAACTTGAACGATTGTGCAGTTGCAAATGAGGCAATCAAGGACATATCCAGGTCTTTAAGGCGCGGTGTTGCAAGCCTGGCTTTTGCAACTTTTTCCTGTCACATCATTATTCCTAAAGTCAAGACACTCGATTAACAACTGTGAATGTTTTACAACTTAAAGTGAGAATAATGCACAAAGGTGTCTGGGTACAAGTGACAGGACGAACAACCCAGCGGGTTTTCTTCCTATTGGGGAGTGTTGTACATGCTGCTATGGCGGTGTGTCCACTCACAGGATGAGTGGCGCTGCCCAATACTGTCACTATGGCGGTGTGTCCACTCACAGGATGAGTGGCGCTGCCCAATACTGTCACTGGCGGTGTGTCCACTCACAGGATGAGTGACGCTGCCCAATACTGTCACTATGGTGGTGTGTCCACTCACAGGATGAGTGGCGCTGCCCAATACTGTCACTATGGCGGTGTGTCCACTCACAGGATGAGTGGCGCTGCCCAATACTGTCACTGGCGGTGTGTCCACTCACAGGATGAGTGCCGCTGCCCAATACTGTCACTATGGCGGTGTGTCCACTCACAGGATGAGTGACGCTGCCCAATACTGTCACTATGGCGGTGTGTCCACCCACAGGATGAGTGACGCTGCCCAATACTGTCACTATGGCGGTGTGTCCACTCACAGGATGAGTGGCGCTGCCCAATACTGTCACTATGGCGGTGTGTCCACTCACAGGATGAGTGGCGCTGCCCAATACTGTCACTATGGCGGTGTGTCCACCCACAGGATGAGTGACGCTGCCCAATACTGTCACTATGGCGGTGTGTCCACTCACAGGATGAGTGGCGCTGCCCAATACTGTCACTATGGCGGTGTGTCCACTCACAGGATGAGTGGCGCTGCCCAATACTGTCACTATGGCGGTGTGTCCACTCACAGGATGAGTGGCGCTGCCGAATACTGTCACTATGGCGGTGTGTCCACTCACAGGATGAGTGGCGCTGCCCAATACTGTCACTATGGCGGTGTGTCCACTCACAGGATGAGTGGCGCTGTCCAATACTGTCACTATGGCGGTGTGTCCACTCACAGGATGAGTGGCGCTGCCCAATACTGTCACTATGGCGGTGTGTCCACTCACAGGATGAGTGACGCTGCCCAATAAACTCCCCCCTCGGGGTAAAGTTAAAAAATTAAAT
>NC_091153.1:2795406-2812906 GCF_040958095.1 Procambarus clarkii | reverse complement strand
GGGGGGAGGGGAGAGAGGCAGAGACAGACAGACACAGAGGGACAGACAGACAGAGACAAAGACAGAGACAGACAGACACAGAAACAATGACTATCAGCTACCATCCCATCAATCCCAGCACGGTTGACTGGGGCTCCACCAGCCAACCACTCATCCATAACGACCCAGCCAACCCATCAATGCGACCGCGAAAGACATTTCTACACAGTCCCAAACCTGACAAACACCCCGCACACACCCATCTATCCACCCCCGCCCCCCCCACACACATACCCCCTATCCCCCCCACACATGTGGGGCCAGAGGGGGGGGGGAGAACAAAAACAGGAGTATAGTGTTATCTTCCACCCCCCATCCCCCCTAGAGGGCGCTGGGACATGCATTCTCACACCTCCGTCTGACAAAGGTAATAGGGAAAGGTAGGGGTTGGGGGAGGAGACCCCCCCCCCCCCCGCTCCTCCCTATCAGGAGGTGGACAAGTCTCTACTTAGGGGATATTGGGATTAGGGGAGGGGGACCCAATCAGGGGATAGAGGAGGGTCTCAACTTAGGGGATGGGTTTGTGTGAGACGTCTGTCATGCTCAGCCTAATGGAAAGAATAGTCAAAAGAATTGTTGTGTGTCTTACGAACCTGGGGCCAGATTCACGAAGCAGTTACGCAAGCACTTACGAACCTGGGGCCAGATTCATGAAGCAGTTACGCAAGCACTTACGAACCTGGGGCCAGATTCATGAAGCAGTTACGCAAGCACTTACGAACCTGGGGCCAGATTCACGAAGCAGTTACGCAAGTACTTACGAACGTGTACATCTTTCCTCAATCTTTGACGGCTTTGGTTACATTTATTAAACAGTTTACAAGCATGAAAAGTTGCCAATCAACTGTTGTTATTGTTATAAACAGCCTCCTCGTGCTTCGGAGCTCATTAACTGTTTAATAATTGTAAACAAAGCCGCCAAAGATTGGGAAAAGATAGACAGGTTCGTAAGAACTTGCGTAACTGCTTCGTGAATCTGGCCCCAGGTGATTGACATCTGACAGGCGGAAGCACAGAGCCGAAGCTCAACCCTTGCAACCACAACTAGACGAGTACTACCTATAGTAAGCAAGTTTGCGATTATTTTCTTTGTAAATCGTTTTTGAATGACATATTTACACACATTTCTTGAAAGTTTCCTGTAGAACTCTTCTCTGAATTCTGACATATTTTCACGTTCAATTACAGTGAGGTATACTGATGGTTCTGCTGACACGGTTTACACTTGGTCACGTCTACCTTCAGCAGGTGAGGCAGACTCTGCGGCACTTGCAGCCGAGCTGAAGCCAAAGCTGAGGTGACGACTAGAAGTCTGCTGACATCATTAGATGGTCCACAGATGTGTGGATCTTCCCTGCATAATTATGTGATGGATGAAATACCTTGCTGGAAGAGGCTCCTGTGTGGTGTTCCGGGCACACTAGAGGCTCCTGTGAGGTGGTGTTCCGGGCACACTAGAGGCTCCTGTGAGGTGGTGTTCCGGGCACACTAGAGGCTCCTGTGATGGTGGTGTTCCGGGCACACTAGAGGCTCCTGTGAGGTGGTGTTCCGGGAACACTAGAGGCTCCTGTGAGGTGGTGTTCCGGGCACACTAGAGGCTCCTGTGATGGTGGTGTTCCGGGCACACTAGAGGCTCCTGTGATGGTGGTGTTCCGGGCACACTAGAGGCTCCTGTGAGGTGGTGTTCCGGGCACACTAGAGGCTCCTGTGAGGTGGTGTTCCGGGCACACTAGAGGCTCCTGTGAGGTGGTGTTCCGGGCACACTAGAGGCTCCTGTGATGGTGGTGTTCCGGGCGCACCAGAGGCTCCTGTGAGGTGGTGTTCCGGGCACAACAGAGGCTCCTGTGAGGTGGTGTTCCGGGCACACCAGAGGCTCCTGTGAGGTGGTATTCCGGGCACACTAGAGGCTCCTGTGAGGTGGTATTCCGGGCACACTAGAGGCTCCTGTGAGGTGGTATTCCGGGCACACTAGAGGCTCCTGTGATGGTGGTGTTCCGGGCACACCAAAGGCTCCTGTGAGGTGGTGTTCCGGGCACACCAGAGGCTCCTGTGAGGTGGTGTTTCGGGCACACTAGAGGCGCCTGTGAGGTGGTGTTCCGGGCACACTAGAGGCTCCTGTGAGGTGGAGTTCCGGGCACACCAGAGGCTCCTGTGAGGTGGTGTTCCGGGCACACTAGTGGCTCCTGTGAGGTGGTGTTCCGGGTACACTAGAGGCTCCTGTGAGGTGGTATTCCGGGCACACTAGAGGCTCCTGTGATGGTGGTGTTCCGGGCACACCAGAGGCTCCTGTGATGGTGGTGTTCCGGGCGCACCAGAGGCTCCTGTGAGGTGGTGTTCCGGGCACACCAGAGGCTCCTGTGAGGTGGTGTTCCGGGCACACCAGAGGCTCCTGTGATGTGGTGTTCCGGGCACACCAGAGGCTCCTGTGATGGTGGTGTTCCGGGCACACCAGAGGCTCCTGTGAGAGGTTGTGTGGGTGTAGTGTGGGAGAATATACAACACTCACCCCTCGGGGGCTCTAAACTAGAGCCCCCGAGTGCTGCCGTCGCCAGAGTGCTCTATACATCCTCCGAAGGAAGGAAACAGAAACTACGGGCTCACCATAGCCCGTGCTACCTGGAGCTTCTTGTTCCAGGTAGCAAATTCTTAAACAACAACAAAAGGCAAAAGAAGAACGTTCCTTGACCATTCTTTGGAAGAATCTAAGACCTGAGAAGAACATGTACCTTATCTTGAGAGGTTATCTTGAGATGATTTCGGGGCTTTAGTGTCCCCGCGGCCCGGTCCTCGACCAGGCCTCCACCCCCAGGAAGCAGCCCGCGACAGCTGACTAACACCCAGGTACCTATCTTTCTGCTAGGTAACAGGAGCATAGGGTGAAAGAAACTCTGCCCATTGTTTCTCGGCGGCGCCCGGGATCCAACCCGGGACCACAGGATCACAAGTCCAGTGTGCTGTCCGCTCGGCCGACCAGTTCCCTACCTGGATGGTGTTCTGAGACGACTTCTCCTCCCCAAGCCTTGTGAGAGCTTGGTCCAACAGGCTGTTGCTTGAAGCACATATCCAATACAGGCCGGATATCATCTGCTGCTCTTCACTTTGACGTCATAATGTTCATACTAGGACACGATTCATCAAGTATTTACGAATCGACTTGCGAAACCTGTACATCTTTCCTCGGTCATGGTGACTTAAGAGTATTTATTAAAGAGCTCAAGAGATTGGAAGCGCTGCGAGGTCCTACTCCACTCAAGGTTAACCATGCCGCTATCTTGAGGTTATCTTGAGATGATTTCGGGGCTTAGCGTCCCCCGCGGCCCGGTCCTACATTGGCCACCAGTGAAGGAGACCAATGTAGACATTTTTCCCCTAACAGGTAAGTGGATCACATTGACGTCGAAGGGGCCAGAAGTGGAACACTTATGACAAGTGTTGTAGAGATTATGCAGCACGACCCCTTCTTCTGCCAACGTAATAATAAAATAATGATCGTGGTGGTGGTGGTGTTGATGGTGGTGTTGGTGGTGGTGGTGTTGATGGTGGTAGTGGTGATGGTGGTAGTGGTGGTGGTGATGGTGGTGGTGGTGTTGGTGGTGGTGGTGTTGATGGTGGTAGTGGTGATGGTGGTAGTGGTGGTGGTGTTGGTGGTGGTGGTGTTGATGGTGGTAGTGGTAGTGGTTGTGGTGATGGTGGTGGTTGTGGTGATGGTGGTAGTGGTGATAGTGGTAGTGGTTGTGGTGATGGTGGTGGTTGTGGTGATGGTGGTGGTGGTGGTGGTGGTGGTGATGGTGGTGGTGGTGATGATGGTGGTGGTGGTAATGGTGGTAATGGTGGTAGTGGTGGTAGTGGTTGTGGTGATGGTGGTACACTTTTAAGTTCAGGCAACGTACTCTCCTGCAGGACAAGAGATGGCTGCAGTTCTGTGGTTGCCTGAGGGGTTGACACCAACACCAGGTGGCTCTCACACTCACTAATTATGAGGCGTCATTGGGGGAGGAGAGAGAGAGAGAGGGGAGGGGAGGGAGGGGAGGGAGGAGAGAGAGAGAGGAGAGACAGAATGAGAGACTAAGTCCCCAGACAACACACTACCAACCCACACACGGGTCCAGCGTGGCAATGTCCCTCCACACCAGGCTCTTTTGTTTCAATTTTGTCCCGAGGGGCGAGTCTACTGGGCAGCGCCACTCAGCCTGTGAGTGGACATACCGCCATAGTGACATGTACAACACTCCCCAATAGGAAGAAAACCCGACTAGGGTAGCGACGTGCCCGACAATGAAACAGCAGCGGCTCGCCCGTGACCGCACGGACCCCAGCACGAAAGTGAGAGGAGTGGAGAGTCCCATGTGATACCTGCGCTCTGGGCGGGGCTCGAGGGCGCTCGCTCACACACACACACACACACACACACACACACACACACACACACACACACACACACACACACACACACACACACACACACACACACACATATTCTCGCCCACAGCTGCACTTGCACCGCGCTGGAACACACCTGGAGTGTGTTCTGAGATCACCTTTGCCCCCGCAAACCCGGCCTGGAGCCTGGCTTGACTCCATAGGGTCTCTGGCACCTGTGCTCAGGGTCTCTGGCACCTGTGCTCAGGGTCTCTGGCACCTGTGCTCAGGGTCTCTAGCACCTGTGCTCAGGGTCTCTAGCACCTGTGCTCAGGGTCTCTAGCACCTGTGCTCAGGGTCTCTAGCACCTGTGCTCAGGGTCTCTAGCACCTGTGCTCAGGGTCTCTAGCACCTGTGCTCAGGGTCTCTAGCACCTGTGCTCAGGGTCTCTAGCACCTGTGCTCAGGGTCTCTAGCACCTGTGCTCAGGGTCTCTAGCACCTGTGCTCAGGGTCTCTAGCACCTGTGCTCAGGGTCTCTAGCACCTGTGCTCAGGGTCTCTAGCACCTGTGCTCAGGGTCTCTAGCACCTGTGCTCAGGGTCTCTAGCACCTGTGCTCAGGGTCTCTGGAAAGTCACCTAGACCAACAAACTGTTCTTACCGAACACTTCCTGCAAAATCACGTTTAGTTTACTTCTTGAATATGTCCACTTTTGTTCCAGCTAGATTTCTCAAATTTAGGACAGAATCCCATTCTCTTGCGACCTCCGGAGACTTCCAGAGAGCAGGTTGGCGGAGTTCAGAATGCGAGATTCATTTGTTTTTACATACATAAAAAAAAAACATTGAATGTGTCAAGTCACAAAACTGCATTCTTCTCCTAACGTAACCTGGCCCGGTGATTGTCTGGGCTATGAGGCTGTTTGACTACACACCGTTGAAGGGGTTACCCATGCAGCGACAACAGCCAGGCTGATCCCACAGAAAACAGCGGAAACTCGTCGAAGTTAATATGAAAAAAATGGGGTTTGTCGTGCAGCTTAAATGTTTACACTGGACCTCTACTCGGTCCTATGACGACCGAGGTCTTCACAGGACCTGCTTTACACTTCCTACCATGTCTCTCAGACTCCAGTGTTGTGATATTATTGTGCAGGGGTGAGAACTGTCCTTCCAGTATTTTCCAGGTGTATGTTATGAGATCTCTCTCTCACCTTTGTGCATATTATGAGATATCTCTCTCACCTTTGTGTATATTATGATATATCTCTCTCTCACCTTTGTGTATATTATGATATATCTCTCTCTCACCTTTGTGTATATTATGATATATCTCTCTCTCACCTTTGTGTATATTATGATATATCTCTCTCTCACCTTTGTGCATATTATGAGATATCTCTCTCACCTTTGTGTATATTATGATATCTCTCTCTCACCTTGTGCATATTATGAGATATCTCTCTCACCTTTGTGTATATTATGATATATCTCTCTCTCACCTTTGTGTATATTATGATATATCTCTCTCTCACCTTTGTGTATATTATGATATATCTCTCTCTCACCTTTGTGTATATTATGATATATCTCTCTCTCACCTTTGTGCATATTATGAGATATCTCTCTCACCTTTGTGTATATTATGATATCTCTCTCTCTCACCTTTGTGTATATTATGAGATATCTCTCTCACCTTTGTGTATATTATGAGATATCTCTCTCTTTCACCTTTGTGCATATTATGAGAGCTCTCTCATCTTCGTTCCTGGAAGTACAATTATCTCAGGCAGTCCCAGTACTGCTTAGCTGATTCTGTGTAGACAGTATGTAGTACCTCCGTGTATTGCTGTGTATGTAAGTATACAATCTTGGTGTATTTCTGTGGAAGCAGTATATTGCCTCTTGTGTATTTCTGTGTAAACAGCGTATAGTATCTTTGCATATTTGTAACTAAAGACCCTCGCCTTGAGAGGGGGAAGGTCTGTAACTTCCCAGGTACCTATTTACTGCTAGGTGAACAGGGGCATCAAGGGTGAAAGGTTCTGCCCATTTGTTTCCGCCTCTACCGGGGATCGAACCCGGAACCTCAGGACTACGAATCCCGAGCGCCGTCTACTCAGCCGTCATCACCTCGTCACATCGGCTGTTGTAGCATTCTCAGTCTTGAGTTCTGGAGAGATGTTAGCCTTTTTGACATTAATATTCCAAGGTCTTTGACTTGTACGTTTCTGCCTTATCTGTGAAGAGACTTAGTGTTCTTGGCTCCTTATAAGGTTAAAGTTACTGAAAGCAAAGTAACTAAAAGTTACTGAAAGCAAAGTAACTAAAAGTTACTGAAAGCAAAGTAACTAAAAGTTACTGAAAGCAAAGTAACTAAAAGTTACTGAAAGCAAAGTAACTAAAAGTTACTGAAAGCAAAATAACTAAAAGTTACTGAAAGCAAAGTAACTAAAAGTTACTGAAAGCAAAGTAACTAAAAGTTACTAAAAGTTACTGAAAGCAAAGTAATTGAAAGTTACTGAAAGCAAAGTATTCAAAGTTACATTTTTTTCAGTCAGCCTTCCGGCGGTCGTTGATGATATCTGCGGCGTCTCTTCCATTGCTGTTATCTTCCTCCTTACTGCGGTGTCCACAGCGACGGATGACGGGAAACTGTGGGTTGTGTTCCTGTTGTGTCATCCACGGGGATGACAAACGGCAGTGGTGTACACACGTCTGAACAACGGTGTGCTTCCATGCCTGGGTCATATTGTGTTGCAATGATCAACTTTAATGACGTGTGATGCCAGGGCTTCCAGCAAGTCATTTATTTTTACGATATTTACTGTCTTTCTGGAGTAGTGGGGCGGTGTTCGCTGTATTCAGGGGGGCTGTGGGATGTCACCCCCTGTTCAGGGGGGCTGTGGGATGTCACCCCCTGTTCAGGGGGGCTGTGGGATGTCACCCCGTGTTCAGGGGGGCTGTGGGATGTCACCCCGTGTTCAGGGGGGCTGTGGGATGTCACCCCGTGTTCAGGGAGGCTGTGGGATGTCACCCCGTGTTCAGGGGGGCTGTGGGATGTCACCCCCTGTTCAGGGGGACTGTAGGATGTCACCCCGTGTTCAGGGGGGCTGTGGGATGTCACCCCCTGTTCAGGGGGACTGTAGGATGTCACCCCGTGTTCAGGGGGGCTGTGGGATGTCACCCCGTGTTCAGGGGGCTGTGGGATGTCACCCCCTGTTCAGGGGGGCTGTGGGATGTCACCCCGTGTTCAGGGGGCTGTGGGATGTCACCCCGTGTTCAGGGGGACTCTAGGATGTCACCCCGTGTTCAGGGAGGACTGTAGGATGTCACCCCCTGTTCAGGGGGGCTGTAGGATGTCACCCCCTGTTCAGGGAGGACTGTAGGATGTCACCCCCTGTTCAGGGGGGCTGTAGGATGTCACCCCCGTGTTCAGGGGGGGGCTGTGGAATGTCACCCCGTGTTCAGGGGGGACTCCGGAATGTCACCCCGTGTTCAGGGGGGACTCCGGAATGTCATCCCCGTGTTCAGGGGGGACTCCGGAATGTCATCCCCGTGTTCAGGGGGGACTCCGGAATGTCACCCCGTGTTCAGGGGGGACTCCGGAATGTCACCCCGTGTTCAGGGGGACTCCGGAATGTCACCCCGTGTTCAGGGGGGACTCCGGAATGTCACCCCGTGTTCAGGGGGGCTGTGGGATGTCACCCCGTGTTCAGGGGGGACTCCGGGATGTCACCCCGTGTTCAGGGGGGACTCCGGGATGTCACCCCGTGTTCAGGGGGGACTCCGGGATGTCACCCCGTGTTCAGGGGGGACTCCGGGATGTCACCCCGTGTTCAGGGGGTATTTGGGATGTCACCTTGCTTCAGGTTACGTCAACAAATCAAGCTATTCGCGCGTGTCGAGGGCGTGGGCGCGCGTGTCGAGGGCGTGGGCGCGCGTGTCGAGGGCGCGGGCGCACTTCTTTACAAACAATGAATTTCAGGTATATGGCCCTGAGCCACGTATGCCCAGGGCATGTTTGGAAAGTCTGCAGTGTTGTAATATCAGATATGTGCGCCTTTCTGTGTGAATTCCGATCGTGAAAGAATGTTCAGGTTCTTCCACTCTCATTGTGTCTATTATATTGTTACCCTGTTTCATCTTTCTTAAGGACTTGGGTCATTTCTTTATCGTCATCTAGGAACGTGGCTCTTGAAGATGGGCTTCGTCTCCTCCTTTGCGAAATAAACAACAGTTGTTTTTCTTATGTCTTGGATGTTTTTCTAATTGTTTAATGTGTTCTTTATGACCGGTGTCTCAGGTGTTGGTCCATCTCAGATATTTCTGTGTGTTAGTTTGTCAGTGTTGGAACACTTGGGGATCGTCTGGGGTTGGTGTGTACCATCTTACTTCCACCTTCGCAGTCTTACAGGTGTAAAAGCTTAGTGTAAAAAAAACTAAAGCTTAGCATTTTAAAAGCACCGAATCACCTTCTGTGGTTGATTGTTCAATAAACCCTTGAACTGTATGTTTAACACATCTCTAACCCTGTCCATGGAGGACAGAAGAAAATGTATATATGCTGGTTAGCATTGTAAATGTCTGGCCACGTCTGTGGTAGAAAATAATAATAAAAAAAACCTTCCCAGTCTTCTGCGATCTTCTTCCAAGTTAGATCTTTTCTTCTCATTCACCTGGGCTCTAGCAGGCTCGAACTGTGGACCTAGTTGTGCTTGCGGGGGTTGAGCTCTGGCTCTTTGGTCCCGCCTCTCAACTGTCAATCAACTGGTGTACACCGGTTTATGTACTACATTCCTCGTCGTTACTGTAAGTACTACCAGAACAGGTTGGGCAGTATACACACACACACACACACACACACACACACACACACACAGACAGAGACAGAGACAGAGACAGAGACAGAGACACACACACACACACACACACACACACACACACACACACACACACACACGTAGATATGATAGAGCACAGTAGGCTCAGGAATCTGTACACCAGTTGTTTGACGGTTGAGAGGCGGGACCAAAGAGCCAGAGCTCAACCCCCGCAAGCACAACTAGGTGAGAACACACACCTCATACCTCATTCCGCATCCTCTCACCCTACACCTCACCCCAACACCTCACCCTCTACACCTCACCCCAACACCTCACCCCAACACCTCACCCCAACACCTCACCCCAACACCTCACCCCAACACCTCACCCCAACACCTCACCCTCTACACCAACCCCCGCGCTAAAGTTCGGGTGGGTGGGGGGGGGGGGGGTGACCATGGTGCGTGAATAGTCAATTCATGTAATACATATTCAAGAGATGACCTGCTCTTCCCAGTCTCTATGTTGAAGACATGTGGAGGCTGCGTTTGGCAAGTGTGGGTGGGGGGGGGGGGGGCAGGTCGGGGCAGGTCACAGGTCTCCTCCCCTGACCCCCCCCAACCTTCCTGCCCCCCAACCTCCCTCACCCTCCAACCTTGACTCTCTCCCTTGACATATATACCTGGAGAGGTTTCTGGGAGTTGGTCTACTCCCCCAAGCCCAGGGCCGGGGTGGTAACTTGGTCCAACAGACAGACTACAGTTACCTCCGCCACTTACGGTAAACATGACTTGACTTCTCCGAAGAAAATGTCAACAAGTTGCCGTGAAACAGGAGCGTTGACCTCTTGTCCACTTAGAGCGTCGCGAGGCTTGGCAAGGCGCCATACCTGAACAGTGACGCCCTTACCTGTCCAGATAGCCACATGTTCACGACATGAACGGTTGCGTCGTGCATGCAACTGCATCACGGGTTTGGGGAGAGGGTGGAAGGAACCTCCCAGTTGAACGACAGGGGGGGGGGGACTTCTGGCTGGAGGCAGGGGGGGCTGACCATATTCAGCACGACTGATTCTCTGAAGTGTCGCTGACCGCTGCCCTCCTACTGTCTGCCGCAGGGACACTGGCGGCAAGTGTCTGCGGGGGAGCAGGTGGCGCAGCAGACACCAGTAGGAAGTACAACAAATAACCTACACTAGACCTGTAAATGTCTCCACCACTGCCACTGCCGCCATAAACAAACGCCTCCCGTACTAATATAATACACAAATCCCTCCCCCCCTCCTGTTAGATCCCTCCCCCCCCCCCTCCTGTTAGAAGAACTACATATTAAATAGTTCTTGCAAGACATATGGTCCACAACTCTCGCAGGGGTCAATGGTGCTGTGTTGGGGTGACCACCACCCCCACCACCACCCCCCACCATCACTCCCCGAGACCCCTTCCTCCCCCACCCAGCACAAGAGGGCGTGGTGGTGGTGGCAGCGTCATCACCCTCCGGGTAGTGGGTGAACCACACTATTCTCTCCCTTCAATTGCTACCACCGTTTCATGCATAATTATGGAGGGTGTGAGAGGGCAGGCAGGCACACGAGGGCGGCAGCCATGGTGGGGAGAGGACGGCAGGGAGGGAGGGAGGGAGAGAGAGAGGAAGGAGAGGAAGGGTCGTAGTGAGAGCGGAGACATCACAGTGGAGAGAAGTTACAAGTGGAGTACCACAAGGGCCGGTCATGGGTCCCATCCTTTTTCTAATAATAGTTAAAGACCTGACAGAAAATTGGCTCTTTCATAATGTTTCTTGATGTAGATTCAGCTACTGGGAACAAAAAGTTCCCATGTAGCACGGGCTATGGTGAGCCCGTAATGGACAAAGCGGCTTTCCGGGCCTTATATACATTCAACAAAGGTGAGACCCCCACACACTTGAAAATGCAACGCCAGCATGGAACACTAATCTGAAAGAGGACAAGCTGAACAAATCCACAAGGACCGTGATGAGGGTTCGAACCTAAGCACGGTGATGTTCCCAGATGCGCCTTAGTCAACTCTACCACAACATGGTCAAAGCTGAACTATGAGGAAAGATAAGAACTGGACCTAACTACATAGAACAAGGGAGATGGGAGGGCCATGATAAGAAACAAGGGAAATTGGCAAAGTACACTACGGGCTCACCATAGCCCGTGCTACTTGGAAATTTTTGTTCCATGTAGCGAATTAAACAACAACAAATGGCAAAGAATAAAAAGAATCATTGCTCAGAGTTAGGAATAACAGAACGAGAGGTCATAGAGGGAAATTTGACACAAAATGAGTCACAGAAATCAGAAAGAGGTTGTTTCAGTGTTAGAGTTGTCAGTCAATGAAACAGGTTAGACATAGAAGCCACTGAAGCTAACTCGACCCAAAATATGAAATGTAAATATGATAAAAGCCTGAGAAATGGAACTAAGAACGTTCGGAAAAGCAATAGGCTCACCACACACACACACACACACACACCAAATGAGCCACAGAGATATTAGAAAGAACTTTTTTCAGTGTCAGAGTGGTTGACAAATGGAATGCATTAGGCAGAGATGTGGTGAAGGCTGACTCCATACACAGTTTCAAGTGTAGATATGATAGACCCAAATAGGCTCAGGAACCTGTACACCAGTTGACTGACGATTGAGAGGCGGGACCAAAGACCCAAGAGCTCAACCCCCGCAAGCACAATTAGGTGAACACACACACACACACACACACACACACACACACACACACACACACACACACACACACACACACACACACGTGTGTGTATTTTTGAAGAGTGCACCTATAATACAGAGATGTGTTCCCCAAACCCTACACTCAATTACAGACTAAAATTACATCCTAACAGCTGGCTTATCGACCGACAAGCCAACTACCAACACGAAACAACACCCCAATTACCCTCTCTCACATGTTCCAAACAACTTCAGCCTTCTAGTCGACGTTAAGACGGAGACTATCAGACAATTAACGACGCAAATAATTACACGTTCGCCTTATTCAAACACTGATAGATCGCCAGCCCCCCCCCCCTCCTCCGGCGGCTTCCATACTGTATTATAACTTGTGATCAACTCTTGCTGGCAGCCAATCACAAATCATCTTTATTGGGGTACTTTATCATCAGTGATTAGCAAGAGCTAATTCAGGGGGTCAATTAACGTGGTTGGGACCAGTCTGGAGGTCACCAAACACGTCTGGGACCAGTCTGGAGGTCACCAAACACGTCTGGGACCAGTCTGGAGGTCACCAAACACGACTGGGACCAGTCTGGAGGTCACCAAACACGACTGGGACCAGTCTGGAGGTCACCAAACACGTCTGGGACCAGTCTGGAGGTCACCAAACACGTCTGGGACCAGTCTGGAGGTCACCAAACACGTCTGGGACCAGTCTGGAGGTCACCAAACACGACTGGGACCAGTCTGGAGGTCACCAAACACGACTGGGACCAGTCTGGAGGTCACCAAACACGACTGGGACCAGTCTGGAGGTCACCAAACACGTCTGGGACCAGTCTGGAGGTCACCAAACACGTCTGGGACCAGTCTGGAGGTCACCAAACACGTCTGGGACCAGTCTGGAGGTCACCAAACACGACTGGGACCAGTCTGGAGGTCACCAAACACGACTGGGACCAGTCTGGAGGTCACCATACACGACTGGGACCAGTCTGGAGGTCACCAAACACGTCTGGGACCAGTCTGGAGGTCACCAAACACGACTGGGACCAGCCTGGAGGTCACCATACACGACTGGGACCAGTCTGGAGGTCACCAAACACGACTGGGACCAGTCTGGAGGTCACCAAACACGACTGGGACCAGTCTGGAGGTCACCAAACACGACTGGGACCAGTCTGGTCACCAAACACGTCTGGGACCAGTCTGGAGGTCACCAAACACGTCTGGGACCAGTCTGGAGGTCACCAAACACGACTGGGACCAGTCTGGAGGTCACCAAACACGTCTGGGACCAGTCTGGAGGTCACCAAACACGACTGGGACCAGTCTGGAGGTCACCAAACACGACTGGGACCAGTCTGGAGGTCACCAAACACGTACTGGGACCAGTCTGGAGGTCACCAAACACGTACTGGGACCAGTCTGGAGGTCACCATAACACGTCTGGGACCAGTCTGGAGGTCACCAAACACGACTGGGACCAGTCCTGGAGGTCACCAAACACGACTGGGACCAGTCTGGAGGTCAATAAAGCAGTAAGCCACGTGATCGTCACGTTCTAAGCAAATAAAGAACAGGTGGCTTCCACAGCTGCTGCTTTCAGTAAATTCCACCTGATAGTGACCTGTAGAGGTGGTGGTGGTGGTTGTTGTATTAAGCAGACCTCCCCCCCCCCCCACAGCTTGTATACAACATGTTGTATTAAGCAGACCTCCCCCCCCCCCACAGCTTGTATACACTATATAACTCACAATTATATCTCTTACTTCCTTACGGGTTATTCATGCCCGTGCAACCTCTTGTGGCGGCTTAATCGTCATCAATCAATCTATTGTTTCCTCGTTATCTTGGCTTAGGCTCGAGGTGTTGAGCAGCGATGCCGTAGAGGGGCACATACGGGTCTCAGCTCTTGGACCCGCCTCTCCTAGCTCCCTTGGTCATGAAGCGCGGGCATCTCCGCCCTTGCTGGACTTGAACTATATACAGAGGTCAAGAGAGAAAAAAAACAGCTGTAGCAGTAATCCAACCAATAGGGTGGGAGGGGGGGAGGGATAGTAGTGGGGAGGGATAGGAGGGGAGGGATATGAGGGGGGGGATAGGAGGAGGGGGATAGGAGGGGGGACAGGAGGGGGGGATAGGAGGAGGGGGGGATAGGAGGGGGGAGGGATAGGAGGGGGGATAGGAGGAGGGGGGATAGGAGGAGGGGGGGATAGGAGGGGGGAGGGATAGGAGGAGGGGGGATAGGAGGAGGGGGGATAGGAGGAGGGGGGATAGGAGGGGGGATAGGAGGAGGGGGGATAGGAGGAAGGGGGGATAGGAGGAGGGGGGGGATAGGAGGAGGGGGGGGATAGGAGGAGGGGGGATAGGAGGAGGGGGGGATAGGAGGAGGGGGGGGATAGGAGGAGGGGGGGGATAGGAGGAGGGGGGGATAGGAGGGGGATAGGAGGAGGGGGGGATAGGAGGAGGGGGGGATAGGAGGAGGGGGGGATAGGAGGGGGGGATAGGAGGAGGAGGAGGGGGGGATAGGAGGGGGAGGGATAGGAGGGGGGAGGGATAGGAGGAGGGGGGAGGGATAGGAGGAGGGGGGAGGGATAGGAGGAGGGGGGGGATAAGGGGTGGGAGACAAAAAAAAAAAAAAGGTTCCATTAGGGTCGTTACAAATTGCCAAACGGCCGTTCTTAAATGCTTTTAAGAGGCTCTGTAATTGGTCATCAACCTGACCTCCTGATAGTTTTTGCAACCATTCACACCCGCCCCCCCCTTCAAGGTGTCCTCCACCACGCCCCCCTTCTCCCTCACAATAGCCGCCCCCCCCCCCCTCACTACACTCACTACTCACACGTCCTCCTCCCCCTCCCCTCCCTCCCCCAGCTAAGTTAGGATTCTAATCTTCTTGGGCAGCTAAGTTAGGATTCTCTTCTTTTTGGGACAGCTAAGTTAGTATTCTAGTCTTTGGACAGCTAAGTTTGGATTCTAATCATCTTTGACAACTAAGTTAGGATTCTCTTCTTCTTGGGACATCTAAGTTAGGATTCTAATCTTCTTGGACAGCCAAGAATATATCCACTATAATATAATAGAATATATTCTAATATATCCACGAGATGTGACATCATACCTGACAATGCACCATCAATCACGGCCTCATCAACAAATCTTACATTAAATACTCCAGTACAAGTGGGATCCGATTCCACATCGGGATTTTTAAAAAAACTAGAGAGCCAGCGCAAGGCGTCAGAGGCAAGAGGGTTCGGTACCCGCGCCTGGGGCTAACGATCGCCTCCATCATTAAGGACTCTAAATCACCGCAATTCTCGGCAATTACGGACTTAAAACACTCACGAAGGAAATTCATTTTGGCTGGTCGAGTCCCGACGGGTCAGACTTGGCCGGTGGAAGTTCGAGTCTTCGCATGTGATGTTGGGTTGGTTAGGGTTGGTTAGGGTTAGGTTTGGTTAGGTTAGGGTTAAGGTTGGTTAGGGTTTGGTTAGGTTTGGTTAGGGTTTGGCTAGGTTTGGCTAGGGTTTAGGCTAGGGTTAGGTTAGGGTTAGGTTAGGGTTAGGTTAGGGTTTGGTTAGGGTTTGGTTAGGGTTGGTTAAGGTTAGGTTAGGGTTGGGTTTGGGTTAGCTAGGGGGCCTGTTTGGTGAGGATTGGTTTCATATATATATTGTTTAGTATTGTTGGGTCTTGTTCAGTCTGGTTAGGTTATATTTAGTTTGTCTTTAAGTATGGTTAGTTAGGTTAAGTTAGGTCAGAGATTAGGTTGGGCACATTTGTACAACCGATAATTAAAAAAAAATGACAATGTACATAGTCTATCGACCTCCACCTGGCCCTCTACAGGAAGGTAACACCTCCACCTTGCCAGCTGTGCCAGGGGAGAGAGGAGGGGGGGCCAGCTGTGCCAGGGGAGGGGGGAGGGGGTGCCAGCTGTTCCAGGGGAGGGGGGAGGGGGGGCCAGCTGTGCCAGGGGAGGGGGGGAGGGGGGGCCAGCTGTGCCAGGGGAGGGGGGAGGGGGGGCCAGCTGTGCCAGGGGAGGGGGGAGGAGGGCCAGCTTGGGTAAAAGGGTTGGTGCTGTAAGCTGATCACTCACCCCTGCACTCTGCCCAAAGTGCACGTCACTCATCAACAGCATGAGTTACCGACCCGCGAGCGAGTGAGTGTCGTATAACCAGGTGAGTGGTCTCGTTATACAGTCAGTATAACATCAAGAGGAAATATAACGGAGAAAGAGGTCAAGAGGTCACACAGTATTCGTAGACCGACAGTTTGAAAGGCGGAGCCCACAAGCTGAAGCTCACTATTAAACTGTGTCAGGTGAGTCATGACACACACACACACACCTGTACACACACAGAGGTATTTACCTGACACATGTGGGAGTGTTGGAGCGTCCACCATACCTGTAGGAGAGATGAGATGGGGTTAGTGCAGCCATGGATGTTGAGCAGGTCTATACCTACACACACACACACACACACACACACACACACACACACACACACACACACACACACACACACACACACACACACACACACACACAGGGTGGTATAAACACAGGTAAACATCAGGTCTAGTGTACACAGGGTGTAGCCATTTGTGGTGTGGGGGGGGGGGGGAAGTATCCCAGAGTTCTGCTGCCATACCCCTCCACACACGTGTCCGGGCCCTCCCCCCCCCTCCACACACGTGTCCGGGTCCCGTGCATTCAAGGAAGAGAGTGAAGGGAACTGATAGCGAGTGAAGTGATGGGTTGAAGGGGGTGGAGTCACTCATTACTGGACGCTCCTTGCCTCATACACCCCACTCCCCCTCCCACTATCCCCCTAAACTCCCCCCCCCCCTCCCACAACCCCCCCCCCCCTCGAGTTGAAGTATGCCGAAATCTGTAAAGATTATCTGAATACTGACCCTGTACCCAAGACTATGTAATACATCAATTATGTAATGTATGTGATGTAACAATGACTAGAGCTTGTGAAACCACCTTGTTCCCCCTTGTGTGGTTGAGTGCTTAATTACACACTAGTGTCTACAAGGGCTCTCTTACGCACTTAAAATATGAGACCAAAGTATTGGTGTAAGTCTGAATGCATATATGTATGTATATATGTGTGTTGTACACGCTCATTAATCACATTGTGTGGTTGGATTTATTAATATACAAACAAAAATGGCCACGTCTGTGAAAATGGCCACGGATATTTACTATTAAAATAAAGTCCTCCCGCCCACATCTTCCTCTCACTGAACTATATGTTTAACAGATCTCTAACCCCGTCCACGGGCGACAGAAGAAAATGTAAATATGCTGGTTAGCATTGTAAATATCTGGCCACGTCTGTGGCAGAGAAAAAAAATCTTACCCCCCCCCCCAAGACCTGCCTCTCCTCAGAGGTCGTGGTTGTGACCAGGATACACCACTGTAAGGACCTTCAACAACTCATTAGTGCTGTTATTGGACGGTAATGTATCCCTAAGTCACCGTCTGCGCCTTAGACAGGAGTTAAGACAGAGCCAGGGGGGGGGGGGGGCGTGACAGGAACCTT
>NC_091153.1:2787906-2790406 GCF_040958095.1 Procambarus clarkii | reverse complement strand
TCCTGCCTCGACCAATCACAGCGCCCCCTGCCTCGACCAATCACAGCGCCTCAAGCCTCGATCAATCACAGCGCCCCTGGCCTCGACCAATCACAGCGCCCCTGGCCTCGACCAATCACAGCGCCCCTGGCCTCGACCAATCACAGCGCCCCCTGCCTCGACCAATCACAGCGCCCCTGCCTCGACCAATCACAGCGCCCCCTGCCTCGACCAATCACAGCGCCCCCTGCCTCGACCAACCACAGCGCCCCTGGCCTCGACCAATCACAGCGCCCCCCTGCCCTGCCTCGACCAACCCCAGCAAACACAGCAGCCCGTCCTCCTAAGGTTCCCCAACGTCAAGAAACTGTGGTACTAAAGTGCCACCTTATCCTAACCAACCAGAGGACCCAAAACAGAAAACGGGACAATACACCAATTTCGCGAGACGCTGCCATTTTCTAGTACGGTAATTTTTGGCGTTAAGTCTGTTTTTTTTTCAAGACAGTCACGAGTCTTATTGCAAATCTTGGAACATTTTAAACTTTTTGGTTCGTTGTGGTTACCTTGTGATGGTTTCGGGGCTTAGCGTCCCCGCGGCCCGGTCATCGCCCAGGCCTCCTGGTTGCTGGACTGATCGACCAGGCTGTTGGACGCGGCTGCCCGCAGCCTGACGTATGAACCACAGCCTGGTTGAATAGAAGCCACCTCTGGGGGCTCCAAGCGAGGCCCTCCAACCCTGGGGGTGGGTTGGGCCCCTGGGGGTGGGTTGGGCCCCCCCCTGGGGTGGGTGGGGCCCCTCCATGGGGGTGGGTTGGGGCCCCTCTGGGGGTGGGTTGGGGGCCCCCCAGGGGGTGGGTTGCCCACAGAACACAGGGGCCAAGATACTCTGCTGTAATTAAAGAGCTCCCACTACGTGTTAAGTCGATAAGACGACCTTCAATTAGACAACTGCCTGTCGTTTATTGATTGCAGGTGTGGCTGGTGCACGTGTGTGGCTGGTGCACGTGTGGGGCTGGTGCAGGTGTGTGGCTGGTGCACGTGTGTGGCTGGTGCACGTGTGTGGCTGGTGCACGTGTGTGGCTGGTGCACGTGTGTGGCTGGTGCACGTGTGGGGCTGGTGCACGTGTGGGGCTGGTGCACGTGTGGGGCTGGTGCACGTGTGGGGCTGGTGCATCATGCATGCGTGGGCGGCCAATCGACGTAGGAGCCACACACTTCCAGTCAGCTAACGCCACTATCAACGCCATTCTACGTTACCATTGAGGCAACGGAGGATGCAGAAAGCCCCAAGAGCCTCCATGCCATCAATCCATCAACCCGGGAAGAGCCTCACCGTGCGGCGGAGACAGGCGTCGATGCGCGGGTCATTAACATGCGCAGTGCGTGGTGTGTACAAGGGGGGTGACGGCGTGGCTGGCTCCCTGGCCTATCACTAAGGCCTAGATGAAGCCACCTCGCCCTTCCCCGTGAGGTGATAAGCTGGCGAGAATAATGAGGCGTCGAGTAAGGCCCTCAATGGGCAAGGGATAGGTCATGGGAGGGGGTGAGGATAGGCGCGGTGCGGGTCTAGGTGAGGCTAGATGAGGGGGGTTGAGTGAGGCACCGGGTGAGGCACCGGGTGAGGCACCGGGTGAGGCACCGGGTGAGGCACCAGGTGAGGCACCAGGTGAGGCACCAGGTGAGGCACCGGGTGAGGCGGCCTCCAAACACTTCGGAATGCTGCCTCTAATTAACTGGCTTGAGTTGGGTCGGGTGACAGTCTGTTCAGAACACCTCAGCGCATTCCAGACTCCTAGGCTTAAACACCCCCTCTAACTCCTTCCCTAGAAGGGGGGGAGGGGGTGATTGTCAATGGCCAAGTCAAGCCCTAAAGTCAAGCCCGAGGCCAAGCTTGACTTGTGAGAGCTTGGTCCACCAGGCTGTTGCTTGGAGCGGCCCGCAGGCCCACATACCCACCACAGCCCGTTTGGTCCGGCACTCCTTGGAGAACATGATCTAGTTTCCTCTTGAAGATGTCCACGGTTGTTCCGGCAATATTTCTGATACTCGCTGGGAGGATGTTGAACAGCCGCGGACCTCTGATGTTAGCTGGCTTGGGTGGTTGGATGGATGTATGAAAGGATGACTATGGCTGGATGAATGCATGGATGAAGGTTAAACGGCTAGCAGGAAGTTGGTGAGGATTTGTCCGGCTGGATAGTAAGATGAACAACTGGCTGATGAACACGGAAGATGAACACGCTCCTGGAAATAATTCCTGTACACAGCTGTTCAACACCCTGCCAGCAAGCATTAGAAATATTGCCGGAACGAAGGTGGAGGTATTCAAGAGGCACTTGGACAGGTTCTTGCAAAAAGTGCTGGATCAACCGGGCTGTAGTGGGCCTGCGGGCCGCTCCAAGCAACAGCCTGGTGGACCAAGTTATCACAAGACGAGCCTGGCCTCAGGGAGTAACATTCCACCTTCCATGGGAGATTACATTCCACCTACCATGGGAGATTACATTCCACCTACCAT
>NC_091153.1:2770406-2785406 GCF_040958095.1 Procambarus clarkii | reverse complement strand
CTCTCTCTCCCCCTCCCCCCTCTCTCTCCCCCTCCCCCTCTCTCTCTCCCCCTCCCCCTCTCTCTCTCTCCCCCCCTCTCTCTCTCCCCCCTCCCCCTCTCTCTCCCTCACCCCCTCTCTCCCTCCCCTCTCTCTCTCCCTCCCCTCTCTCTCTCCCTCCCCTCTCTCGCTCCCACCCCTCTCTCTCTTCCTCCCCCTCTCTCTCTTCCTCCCCCCTCTCTCTCCCTCCCCTCTCTCGCTCCCACCCCTCTCTCTCTTCCTCCCCCTCTCTCTCTTCCTCCCCCCCTCTCTCTCCCTCCCCCCCTCTCTCTCTCTGTGTCTGTCTGTCTCTCTCTCTCTCTCTCTCTCTCTCTCTCTCTCTCTCTCTCTCTCTCTCTCTCTCTCTCTCTCTCTCTCTCTCTCTCTCTCTCTCTCTCTCTCTCACACACACACACACACTCATAGGGAAATCATGGAAGGGAGACGAACTCTGGCTGCCAAACGCAGGAAATTCACAACTGGAACAAACACAGAGGATGGGATGGAACAGGAAGCCTGGATGAAGGAAGTACTCCAGCAAATGCAGAATGAATTCAGTGAAGGACTGAGGGTAATGAGGGAGACAGTAGCCAACCTGCAAGATGATTTAAGGGCAGCAAAGGAGGAGATAAGATACCTAAAGGAGACTCTTCCACAATACCAGGCACAAACCGTACCCCAGGGAGATGGGAATGCTACTGTGGAGGGGACCACCACAACCCAGATCTCATTTGCTGAAATGCTTAAAAAGAGCCCTGAAGCTAGGTCTGCGGTTAAGGAAGTTGCCATGGAAGTGGCTTCCTCTCAGGAAGCAGCTAGATGTACTAGCCGGCTGATAGAGAGAAATAGAGCAGTAGTAGTAGCAGGCATTGAAGAACAAACAGGGACCAGACCAAAGGAGCGGAGAGACAAGGACAAAAACATGATTAAAGAGATCCTTAAAGAGGTAAGGATGGAGGGAGCTGAGCGAAATGTTGAAAAGGTTTTCAGGCTTGGAAAGTACAACAAGGACAGAGACCGAATGATAAAGGTGGTTTTCATGAGCGAAATCGCGAAAGAGGAACTGCTAGCAAGGAAGTGTTGTCTAAAAGGTGTAGAGAAGTTCAAGAAAATATTCCTGCAGAGGGATATGACAAGGGAAGAGAGAATACGGACAGCAGACGCGAGGAAGGAGCGCAGGAAGAGAGAAGGAAATCAGAGTACCACAACCCAGAACCCTACAATCCCAGAGGGAAGTGGAGAACCCTCCTCAAACAGTGCAACAGCCACAGGGATTGGGGCACCACCCCCAAATTCTACCCAACAGACACCCAACCTGCCCCATCCCCTGTCAGCCCCCCACTAAGTACCCACCTAGGGCACCCTCCCCCCACCCACCCCCCACTCACCCCCCTTCTCCCCCTCACCCCTCTCCCCAGGACCTCCCTTCTCCCCCATCCCCCATGCCCTCCCTTCTCCCACATGCCTTCCCGTCTCTCCCACCCCCATGCCCTCCCTTCTCCCCCTCCCCCCTAAGCCCCCCACTCTCCCCCACCCCACCTAAGTCTTCCCCTCTCCCCCACTCCCCTAAACCCTCCCCTCTTCCTCACCCACCTCAGCCCTCCCTTTTCCCCCACGCCCCCCAAGCCCTCCACCCTTTTCTCTTCCCCCAAGCCCCCCCATCTCCCCTATCCCCCACAGCCTCTCCTCCCCCCATGCTTCCCCAACCCTCCCTCTCTTACCCACCCCCTGTACCCTCCCCCTCTTATCCACCCCCTGTACCCTCCCCCTCTTATCCACCCCCTGTACCCTCCCCCTCTTATCCACCCCCTGTACCCTCCCCCTCTCCCCCACCACCCCAAGCCCTCCCTCCTCCACCAATCCCCCCGTGCCAGGTCCCCCCAGCTCCCACTCACCCCAGATCCCAAAGGTCCCCCCCAGAAAAGAAGCAGAAGAGAGTCAGTTTCAGGGTGATGTACTCGAACATAGATGGGATCACAAGCAAGACAAGTGAACTAAGGGAAAGAGCACAAGAAGTTAACCCAGATGTAATCGGACTCACTGAAACAAAACTCTCTGGAATCATAACGAATGCCGTGTTTCCCCAGGAGTATACAGTAATAAGGAAAGAGAGGGAAGGTAGAGGAGGAGGCGGAGTGGCCCTACTCATGAGAAGGGAATGGAGTTTTAAGGAGATGGTCATCCCGGGCTGTGAGGAGTTCAGAGACTACATAGCAGGCACCATAACAATGGGAGGACCAAGAATAGTAGTAGCAGTAATATACAACCCTCCACCAAATGACAGGAGACCCAGTCAAGAGTATGAAAACAACAACAAGGCAGTTAACACTATAATTGAGAGGGCAGCCTCTGCTGCCTGTAGAAATAGATCCCACCTGCTCATCATGGGCGACTTCAATCACGGAAAGATTGACTGGGAGAACAAGGAACCGCATGGAGGCGAGGATACGTGGAGAGCCAAACTATTGGAGGTGGTGACAAGCAACTTTTTAACGCAGCATGTCGGAGAACCCACAAGGATGAGAGGCAATGACGAACCAGCGAGACTCGACCTAGTCTTCACTCTGAACGACTCCGACATAAGAGAAATCGGTTTTGAGGACCCAGTAGGAATGAGCGACCACAGTGTACTGGTGTTTGAGTACTTGATTGAAGAAGGGTTATTGAACTCGAGGAGGGATACCGAAACCAAAAGGTTAGCATACCGAAAGGGAAACTATGAGGGGATAAGAAAATTCCTAACAGATATAGCATGGGAAACAGAGCTCAGGGGAAAGACGGCCCAAGATATGATGGATTACATCACGCAGAAGTGCAAGGACGCAGCAAACAAGTTTGTCCCAGTCCAAAAGGAAAACAGAGAAATGAAGATGAGAAACCCATGGTTTAATCAAAGATGTAGGCTAGCTAAGCAGCAAAGTAAAAGGGCATGGAGAAACTATAGGAATAACAGGACACTGGAGAGCAGAGAAAGATACCAGAATGCCAGGAATGAATATGTCAGGATGAGAAGAGAGGCAGAAAGACAATACGAAAATGACATCGCAAGCAAGGCAAAGACTCAGCCTAAATTGTTGCATAGCCACATTAGGAGAAAAACAACAGTAAAGGAACAGGTTATGAGATTAAGGATAGGGGCGGAAGGATTCACTACAAATGACAAGGAAGTGTGTGAGGAATTGAATAAGAAATTCCAGGAGGTCTTCACCTTAGAACAAGGAGAAATTCCAGAGGTAAGTGAGGGAATAGCTAACCAGGAACCACTGGAAGAGTTTGAGATTACCAGTGGGGAAGTAAGGAAGTGTTTACTAGAGTTGGACGTGACGAAGGCTATAGGCCCAGATGGAATCTCCCCTTGGGTTCTAAAGGAAGGAGCAAGAGAACTGAGCCTACCACTCTCCATAGTGTATAACAAATCACTGGCAACAGGGGAACTGCCAGATACTTGGAAAGCAGCTAACGTAGTCCCGATATACAAGAAAGGGGATAGACAGGAGGCACTGAACTACAGGCCAGTGTCCCTAACCTGCATACCATGCAAGCTGATGGAGAAGATTGTGCGAAAAAAACTAGTGGAGCATCTGGAGCGAAGGAACTTTGTAACACAGCATCAACATGGGTTCAGGGATGGCAGGTCCTGCCTCACAGGGTTACTTGAATTCTACGACCAGGCAACAAAAATAAGGCAAGAAAGAGAAGGGTGGGCAGACTGCATATTTTTGGATTGTCAGAAAGCCTTTGATACAGTGCCACACAAGAGGCTAGTGCGAAAGTTGGAGATGCAGGCTGGAGTGAGAGGGAAGGTACTCCGGTGGATAGAGGAATACCTAAGCAACAGGAGACAACGAGTCTGTGTGAGGGGTGAGGTCTCAGATTGGCGAGACGTCACAAGTGGAGTCCCGCAGGGGTCAGTCCTTGGACCTATACTGTTTCTGGTATATGTAAATGATCTCCCAGAGGGTATAGATTCGTTCCTCTCAATGTTTGCCGACGATGCAAAAATTATGAGGAGGATTGAAACAGAGGATGATAGTAGGAGGCTACAAGATGACCTGGATAGACTGAGTGAATGGTCCAACAAATGGCTGTTGAAGTTCAACCCGAGTAAATGCAAAGTAATGAAACTAGGCAGTGGAAACAGGAGGCCAGGCACAGGATACAGAATAGGAGATGAAGTACTTAATGAAACAGACAGAGAGAAAGATCTAGGAGTTGATATCACACCAAACCTGTCTCCTGAAGCCCACATAAAGAGAATAACGTCTGCGGCATATGCGAGGCTGGCTAACATCAGAACGGCGTTCAGGAACCTGTGTAAGGAATCATTCAGAATCTTGTACACCACATATGTAAGACCAATCCTGGAGTATGCGGCCCCAGCATGGAGCCCGTACCTTGTCAAGCACAAGACGAAGCTGGAAAAAGTCCAAAGGTATGCTACTAGACTAGTCCCAGAACTAAGAGGCATGAGTTATGAGGAAAGGCTGCGGGAAATGCACCTCACGACACTGGAAGACAGAAGAGTAAGGGGGGACATGATCACAACCTACAAAATCCTCAGGGGAATCGACCGGGTAAACAAGGACGAACTTTTCAACACTGGTGGGACGCGAACAAGGGGACACAGGTGGAAGCTGAGTACCCAAATGAGCCACAGAGACGTTAGAAAGAACTTTTTCAGTGTCAGAGTAGTTAGCAAATGGAATGCATTAGGAAGTGATGTGGTGGAGGCTGACTCCATTCACAGTTTCAAATGTAGATATGATAGAGCCCAATAGGCTCAGGAATCTGTACACCAGTTGATTGACGGTTGAGAGGCGGGACCAAAGAGCCAGAGCTCAACCCCCGCAAGCACAATTAGGTAAGTACAATTAGGTAAGTACACACACACACACACACATACACACACATACACACACATACACACACCACCTCACCGGCGCCCTCTACACTACACCTCCAGCAGGTATACCGCCAGCCACACCCACTCCAAGTATCCCTCTTGCTGGTATACACCCCCCCCCCAAGCCACCGGTACACTCATCCCAGTACTCCTAGCACGGCAGGGGGTAGATGCCTACAAAATAAATATTCGCGATAGATACCTGGAGAAAATGTAAACTTTTGTCCCGTCACCCCAAGCACTTTGACTGGACGGTAGAGCGACGGGTCTCGTTTCATGCAGGTCGGCGTTCAATCCCCGACCGTCCACAAGTGGTTGGGCACCATTCCTTCCTTCCCGTCCCATCTCAAATCCTTATCCCGAGCCCTTCCAAGTGCTATATAGTCGTAATGGCTATGTGTGTGTGTGCGTGTGAATTCCCCTAGATGTGCCTGCATGGTGGAGCTAGGCTCCCGGCCCCGCCTTCCCAACGTTATTAATGCAATGAGTCATTTTCCAATTTCCCATTTCATTCCCACGGGCTCACCATAGCCCGTGCTACTTAGAACTTCTTGTTCCAAGTAGCGAATCTTTAACCACAACAATGACTCATTTCTCGCCCTATTATCATATTTACATTCAAAATATTTTCCCTCTAATTAGCCTTAATGACTTCAACACCAAACCTGCTCCAATTATTGACATCTCGAACGATTTATTTAAAAGTTCTTTCTGACGTGTGTGAGAAATGGTCCATCATAACCCCGTGTTAAAGAACAGGAACAGCTCGTCTAACCTAACGAAGCCAACGCCCATTACAGCATTCCAAATTACAGCAACACCACCAAACATTTCACTACAGTACAGCTGGCCTGAAATGCCCTGTTTAACGGCTAAAGAATATGGGAGAGTAGCGAATGAGGTATGGAATAGGGAAGACATGGGAGGGGGGAGGAGAATGAGAGGTTTGGAGAGATGGGAGAGGGAAGAACAGCAGTCGTCTGTTCCTGTACCCACCTGTGTGGAAAATAAAAAAGGGGGAAAGGGGGGGGGGGGCAATGGTGTTAACAAATAGGAGGGAGGAGGAGGAGGAGGAGGAGAAGAGAGCGAGAGAACTCACAGAAGAGAAGCCATCGCAAGAAGGAGACAGAGAGAGAGACAAATACACCCGCGAATAAGGGAGGGATGGAGATAGAATGGGAGGGAGAGGGGGCGATAGAGGGAGGGAGGGAGGAGCCCGGGGCAGTGGGGCACACACCTCACGACTCACACACACACAGCCTCATCACCATGCACCCGGGATCACTGCACAAACGCTACGACACCTTACACAGGACCAGTCCTGTGCAGGGATAATCCTCCCCCCAGCAGGAGTATATCAGGTTACCACGAGGCTCCTGACGAGACACTGACAACAGGTGTGGCTTGTGTTCCACACCTGCCCCAACGCCACACCATCACCTAACACCATCACCCAGCACCAGCACCCAGGGAGGAGGAGCGACTACCATGGGGGGAGGAGCGACTACCATGGGGGGAGGAGCGACTACCATGGGAGAAGTTGCGACTACCATGGGAGGAGAGACTACAATGGGAGAAGGAGCGACTACCATGGGATAAAGAGAGACTGCCATGGGAGAAGAGGTCAGGAGGGAAGCCTGATGTAGGCAAGAGGTCGCGTGCACCGGTACAGGGCGGGCCAGAGGGGTAGCACTGGAGCTCCTCTGGAACACTGCTCCAGTGCTACTGGGCTCCAGTAGCACTGGAGCATCCGGCTGGGGGCTCTACGGGGTGTAGGAGCGGCCGGACTGTTCCAGGACTACCATAGCCCGCTCCCACTCCCCCCTCCTTCCCAGCACCCCCTTCCAGGATATGTCATGCTCTTCCACCAGTCTTCCAGGACAGACTTGTGGGGACCCCACACACAGGCTTGGCCGGGACCCGCCCGGGACCCCACACACAGGCCTGGGACCCGCCCGGGACCCCACACACAGGCCTGGGACCCGCCCGGGACCCCACACACAGGCCTGGGACCCGCCCGGGACCCCACACACAGGCCTGGGACCCGCCCGGGACCCCACACACAGGCCTGGGACCCGCCCGGGACCCCACACACAGGCCTGGGACCCGCCCGGGACCCCACACACAGGCCCAACACCGTTATCAGTGAACTGTTCTATTGGATCTACACTACCGCCTTGCATCAGACAAGTACCATGGCCACTCTCCCTCTTCCCACTTTTCCTTTACAGGGAAAGGGGGAGAAGTATGGGGAGGGGGGGGGGAAGTTACTGGGAGAGGGGGAGAGGGGAAGGGGGAGAGGGGAAGGGGGAGAGGGGAAGGGGGAGAGGGGGAGGGGGAGAGGGGGAAGAGCAGCAAGGGCCATATTGAAGCCTGTCAGCTGCTGACGTCAGCAAAGGTGTCAGAGGCAGAAATTCCCGCACTTCCTCACGTGGTCGCTAATCCTCAAGACGACATCTTGCCACGCTACCTACCTGACCTTGTCCAGGATCAAAGCCCCCGCGGCCCGGTCTCCGACCAGGCCTTCCCGGTTGGTCGTCTGATCACCCTGGCTGTTCGACGCGGCTGCTCGCAGCCTGACGTATGAATTACCTGTGTTGACCAGGTGTTATTTGGAGGTGTTTGTTGAGTTCTCACCTGTTCTCGCTTCATGCAGGTCGGCGTTCAATCCCCGACCGTCCACAAGTGGTTGGTCACCATTCCTTCCCCCCCCCCCCGTCCCAGCCCAAATCCTTATCCCTTCTCAGTACTATATTCTTTCACACTAATGCCCCTTGTTACCTAGCAGTAAATAGGTACCTGGGAGTTAGACAGCTGTTACGGGCTGCTTCCTGGGGGCTGGAGGCCTGGTCGAGGACCGGGCCGCGGGTACACTAAGCCCCGAAATCATCTCAAGATAGTGGAGTAGCCACTAGGTCTAGTCCAAGAACGAAGAGGCAAGAGTTGAGAGGAAAGGCTGCGATAAATGCACCTCGCGACGTTGGAAGACAGAAGAGTAAGGGGAGACATGATCCCTACCTACAAGATTCTCAGAGGAATTGACAGGGTGGATAAAGATAAACTGTTTAAGACTGGTGGGACGCGAACAAGGGGACACACAGGTGGAAACTGAGTGCCCACATGAGCCACAGAGTCAGTAGAAAGAACTTTGCCAGTGTCAGAGTAGTTAACAGGTGGAATGCATTAGGCAGTGATGTGGTGGAGGCTGACTCTATACACAGTTTTAAATGTAGATATGATAGAGCCCAGTAGGCTCAGGAACCTGTACACCAGTTGAGAGGCGGAACCAAAGAGCCAGAGCTCAACCACAGCCCACCACCACACCAACAACGCCGCCCTCCACAGCCCACCACCACACCAACAACGCCGCCCTCCACAGCCCACCACCACACCAACAACGCCGCCCTCCACAGCCCACCACCACACCAACAACGCCGCCCTCCACAGCCTACCACCACACCAACAACGTCCCCGTTAATAACCACCTGCCGTTGTTACTGAGTTACCCGTTGAACACTGAGTCCTACCTGTCAGTGCGGGGCGGTGACCAGTCAGCTCTGCTAATCCTCGCAAACTGGATACACACTGACACTCAAATCAAGATAACATTTGATATCTGCACTCAACACTGTCGCTACACTTAAGAGGTAACACGAAAGTTCACGAATGCTCAGCGGGAACCAAGCTGCCATTCGTGGTCCGCCATCGTCGTTATCAGCACGGACGACACTACGAAACACTTATGTACACCTGATAACGTTCGTAGGAGTCAAGATTGTGTCGGAAGACTGGCTGGCATATGCATCTTGCGGTCACCTCACAGCCTCCTCTTAGGTTAATCACTATCTTCAACAGCCTCAAGGCTGATCACAGCATCCGTTTAACTAGAGATTTCCAGGCACTTGACGCGAGGATACGAGGCTTCAAGATGGGTCACACGTACGTCAGAGAGTGAGTATGAGGGAGCTAGGAGACACAGGATGAGGCTAGAGAGCCAGGAGCTCCACGTAGCTGATCCTCACTGGCAGGTGGCGAGGGTCGAACTGTGTTCACCCAGGCACACACACACACACACACACACACACACACACACACACACACACACACACACACACACACACACACACACACACACACACCTGCCCTCCCCCAATAACCAAGCCACTAGGAGCCATCATCCCAGCACTACAGTAGTGTAGTTGATACAACACCACTATACACCCTTGACCTACATCCCATACACCAACATATCCAACATTGCCACCACCTGAGAGCCGCTCGGTGATGTATTTATACACCAGTGTGTGTATGTGTGTATTTACTTGGCCGTGAACTCAGCCGAGTGAGCCAAGCACTCGGTACCCAGACAATATGTTTAGAATGTAAATATTGTGTGTCCCGGGTATTAATAGATGGGTCTAGGACTGGCGGTGTTGTCAGGTGGGGTCTGGCCAGCGGCACTCGTCTGGTGGGCCACACTGTTGGCTGCTCCTGGTTACCCCATGCATGCTGCTACACGCAAACTCACTCAATCTCTCGCACGCACGCACTCTCTTCTCTCCCCCCTCTCTCTCTCTCTCTCTCTCGTTGAAACTAATTCCATTCAACATTGAAAATGTAAATATGAAAAAAAGCTTGAGCAATGAGTCATTGCATTAATCTAAGAACGTTCAGAAGGTGGGGCCAGGAGCCTAGCTCTGCTTGATGGGGTTCTGGGAGTTCTTCTACTCCTGAAGCCCGGCCCGAGGCCAGGCTTGACTTGTGAGAGCTTGGTCCACCAGGCTGTTGCTTGGAGCGGCCCGCAGGCCCACATATACCTGCTTGATGGGGTTCTGGGAGTTGTTCTACTCCCCAAGCCCGGCCCGAGGCCAGGCTTGACTTGTGAGAGTTTGGTCCTTGCAAACGCATCTAGGTGAATACACCAGAAGATAACTTTGCTGCCACAATACCCCTCATATGCCCAGAGACACGAAGATGTTAAAGTGTTCAACCACCTACGAGTAGATGGTAGAACCCAAACCTATTACAGGTTTACCGCAACTCTTGGCTTGCTCTTGGTGAATGAACCAAGACAACCACACCAAGGCAGCTGTTTGACCCAACAAACACACAATGTAACCTCAACAGTGTGTGTGTTGTGTGTGTGTAAGATTGAGAGAGTCCACTCGCCGGATACAAAGAGTGATCACTCATATTAGCCAAGTGCGAGGAAGGTTCAGCTCACACACAAGAAATAAACTAGTCAGACATTACAGAAACAATACAATGATCACCAGAGCGCTTGGCTCTCTCTCTGTAGAGCTGTGAGTTTGTGCGCGCGCGCGCGCACACACACACACACACACACACACACACACACACACACACACACACACACACACACACACACACACACACACACACACGAGGTCCTCTTGAGGTCCACACGGTCAGCCTCTGCAGTGGACCAGAGAGGGGTAGGGAGGGAGGAGGTGGGTGAGCGTGTGAGTGTGAGTGTGAGTGTGAGTGTGAGTGTGAGTGTGAGTGTGTGTGTGTGTGTGTGTGTGTGTGTGTGTGTGTGTGTGTGTGTGTGTGTGTGTGCATCCCTCTCACAACACAACCCCTCACAACACAACCCCTCACAACACAACCCCTCACAACACAACCCCTCACAACACAACCCCTCACAACACAACCCCTCACAACACAACCCCTCACAACACAACCCCTCACAACACAACCCCTCACAACACAACCCCTCACAACACAACCCCTCACAACACCACAGTTTCCTCAAAGTGCCACTACCACAGTACACAGGTGTGTAGGGTAAGGTAGGGGAGGCCACAGGTGTGTAGGGTAAGGTAGGGAAGGCCACAGGTGTGTAGGGTAAGGTAGGGGAGGCCACAGATGTGTAGGGTAAGGTAGGGGAGGCTACAGGTGTGTAAGGTAGGGGAGCCCACAGATGTGTAGGGTAAGGTAGGGGAGGCCACAGGTGTGTAGGGTAAGGTAGGGGAGCAGGGCGTCATCCCATACACCCACAAGAGGATGCCAGAGAACACTGTCAAGACTTAACAAGCCCCGAGCTGCCCACATGTGTCCACTGACGAAGCCTCCGTAACCGGATCCACATATGCGCAGGTGACATATTTCCGACGTACCTGATGCGCATACACACCTGCCTGGTCGCTCCCTCCCCCCCACACCCACAGACACACATGAACGTCACAGGAAACAAGCGAACTATTAGATAACAGGACGATAACCAAGGACACAAAAGAACGCACCAAGATCTTAACTACAGACCAGATATCCCGGCACCAAAGAGGATCGACTGGGCACTGACCCTCGACTCTTCGCCATCAGTATTGTAGACTTTTGGCTGTTAACCAATCAACGGGTCGTGTTCCCCTAGGACAGCTTAAAAGCTTAAGTCTTAGGGTTAAGGCTTAAGAGTTGAAGGAAGGGAAAGCTCTTAAGCTAACAAGAGTCAGTTCGTCTCCTGTTCTCTCCTGTGCTAGAAAATAACAAGGAAAACTGTTCTAGTAGAACATCTTCTACCTTGAGGTTACCTTGAGGTGCTTCCGGGGCTTAGCGTCCCCGCGGCCCGGTCGTCGACCAGGCCTCCTGGTTGCTGGACTGATCAAGCAGACTGTTGGACGCGGCTGCTCGCAGCCTGACGTATACCTGGTTGATACCTGGTTGATGGGGTTCTGGGAGTTGTTCTACTGCCCAAGCCCGGCCCGAGGCCAGGCTTGACTTGTGAGAGTTTGGTCCACCAGGCTGTTGCTTGGAGCGGCCCGCAGGCCCACATACCCACCACAGCCCGGTTGGTCCGGCACTTCTTGGAGGAATAAATCTAGTTTCCTCTTGAAGATGTCCACTGTACGAGTCACAGCCTGGTTCTGAAACATCTAGAACAGACCTGTTCTGTCGAAGCATCACCGCTGATCCAGGACGGCTAAGTTAGCCTTACAAACACCAGAGACTCCTATGACAGTCCAACTGCAATCGTACATGGCAGAACCTTTTGGGCAAACTGCATTGTTACGAATGCGTGTGGGCACTCGGCTCCCCTTCTCCACGAAAACCTCAGTCGGAGGAAATAAGATACACTAACCTCCCGGTTAGTAGTTTGCTGGTTAAAACAGTTGTTTAGCTAGTGTGTGAACCACTCGTCCGCTGGCTAGGCTCGTTAAAGCGGCGGCCGATCCCTCAAGACGCATTCATTAATTTTAACAGTATATTGATTTTTTGTAAATGTATAACTTATTATTATATAATAGAGGTCTATGTATAGACAGGAGTAGGTTGGGTTAGCTGTTAAGCTTCTGTTGGCAATTATTTGCATTTGAAGAACATGGGCGGAGCATTTGCCCAGTTGCAATTCGAACAGAGGTCGTCAGTGAAGTACTGTTCGAGAAAACGTTCGAACATCACCAGTTGTGAGAAGTGTGAAAAACCCCTCAAGATGAGGAACAAACACAGTCACGGTACTCAAGATGAGGAACAAACACAGTCACGACTCTGGGTCACGTATTCAAGATGAGGAACAGTACAATTATGGGTCGAGGATGGAGACTTGAGAACAAATGGGCCGGAAGAGAGGGGGGGGGGGGTCTTCCCTGCTCAGCACAAGACGTATGTGCGCACACACGCACTGCTCAAGATGCTCGGTAGGGGAAGGGGGAGGAGGAGGGTGCATCTATTGAGCAGTTCAACCAAAAAAATAAAAAAACACGTCTCTTTCACTCCAAACAATTATAATAAACACTAAACACAGATGGAAGTTTTCAAGAGAGAATTGCACAAGTTCCTTCAGAAAGTGGCAGAGAGACTTGGTGTAGTAGTGGGTATGTGGACCACGAGGCGAGTGTATAATAGTGGGCACCTGAGGTCTGCAGGTGGTCGTGGGTTAATACAGTGGGCACCTGAGGTCTGCAGGTGGTCGTGGGTTAATACAGTGGGCACCTGAGGTCTGCAGATGGTCGTGGGTTAATACAGTGGGCACCTGAGGTCTGCAGGTGGTCGTGGGTTAATACAGTGGGCACCTGAGGTCTGCAGATGGTCGTGGGTTAATACAGTGGGCACCTGAGGTCTGCAGGTGGTCGTGGGTTAATACAGTGGGCACCTGAGGTCTGCAGGTGGTCGTGGGTTAATACAGTGCTCACCTGAGGTCTGCAGGTGGTCGTGGGTTAATACAGTGGGCACCTGAGGTCTGCAGGTGGTCGTGGGTTAATACAGTGGGCACCTGAGGTCTGCAGGTGGTCGTGGGTTAATACAGTGCTCACCTGAGGTCTGCAGGTGGTCGTGGGTTAATACTTAACCCTCTCACAACACAAACGTTCGCTGCTTCATAACCCTCTCACAACACAAACGTTCGCCGCTTCATAACCCTCTCTACAACACAAACGTTCACCACCCCAACACAAGCGGGTGTTCTACACAGCAGCGAGCGTACCCCTCGTCCCGGTCACTGCCGAATGCTATCATTACCAGTCATAAACTCTACCCAAGTTATCATTCCGGCCCGGAGCAATTAGCGTGAACGGCCACTGCTCTGCCCGGCGCTCCGGTCAGTAAACCAGTTAGGAGATGCCTCGCTGACTGTTGAGGACCTGTAGAGTAGTGGCAGTATGAATAGTTCACCATAGCAGGGCCCCTCACAGTAGCTGTGGAGGGGTCTCTCACAGTAGCTGTGGAGGGGTCTCTCACAGTAGCTGTGGAGGGGTCTCTCACAGTAGCTGTGGAGGGGTCTCTCACAGTAGCTGTGGAGGGGTCTCTCACAGTAGCTGTGGAGGGGTCTCTCACAGTAGCTGTGGAGGGGTCTCTCACAGTAGCTGTGGAGGGGTCTCTCACAGTAGCTGTGGAGGGGTCTCTCACAGTAGCTGTGGAGGGGTCTCTCACAGTAGCTGTGGAGGGGTCTCTCACAGTAGCTGTGGAGGGGTCTCTCACAGTAGCTGTGGAGGGGTCTCTCACAGTAGCTGTGGAGGGGTCTCTCACAGTAGCTGTGGAGGGGTCTCTCACAGTAGCTGTGGAGGGGTCTCTCACAGTAGCTGTGGAGGGGTCTCTCACAGTAGCTGTGGAGGGGTCTCTCACAGTAGCTGTGGAGGGGTCTCTCACAGTAGCTGTGAACGGTGTCAAACAGTAGAGGACTTACTAGTGTCTGGCAGCAACAGTCGAGGACAGCGTCTCACAGTAACAGTGAAGAACAGTATATCACAGTAACAGCAGGGGGTGGGCGCAGCAGACACAGTTTCACTAGGAGGAGGCAGACAAACTGCTCTAGCTCCCCGTCCCCGGCTCAGGAGCCGTGTTGTACCTCGTCCCTACAAGGTCTAGTGTCACCCACAACCAGCCCGTCCTCACCCCAACGTCATTAACCCGAACCCAACCTACCCGTGGACCCACGCACAGAAAACGGGACATCAGGTCAATGTCGCGAGCCGCTACCCTTCAGTTTGTGGCCTTAGATAACGTATACGTCGGAAATGCGACGTGCCATCACGAGAACAGGTTGGGCACAGCAAAGATTAAGTGTTCCTTAAATATTACAAATATGAATATTATATTATTAATAGGAAATTTACATTTACAAAAAAAAGTGATTAGAAGAACAGTTTAAATGTCATTTACGCCAAATTTTTGTCAAACATAAACCAAAAATTTATTCGTATAAAAAAATGAGTTAGAATATGTTGTGAAGTTATTATTTTATTTGCCTATGATGGCAGCTTCCCCCCCCCTTGTCCTGGATCATCCAGCCTGGTCCTGGATCATCCAGCCTGGTCCCTGGATCATCCAGCCTGGTCCCTGGATCATCCAGCCTGGTCCCTGGATCATCCAGCCTGGTCCCTGGATCATCCAGCCTGGTCCCTGGATCATCCAGCCTGGTCCCTGGATCATCCAGCCTGGTCCCTGGATCATCCAGCCTGGTCCCTGGATCATCCAGCCTGGTCCCTGGATCATCCAGCCTGGTCCCTGGATCATCCAGCCTGGTCCCTGGATCATCCAGCCTGGTCCCTGGATCATCCAGCCTGGTCCCTGGATCATCCAGCCTGGTCCCTGGATCATCCAGCCTGGTCCCTGGATCATCCAGC
>NC_091153.1:2672906-2765406 GCF_040958095.1 Procambarus clarkii | reverse complement strand
CACGTGCGTGCTAATCACCGTGTATCCTACCACAATAATAAAACTGCATACTTACAATCATTACTATGTGCGCGCGCACTAATTTGTACGTGTGCGTTACAGACTTTAACTCACGTCTTAAAAGTCACTTAAAACAGCGGAATAAAAGTCTGAATTCCTTTACAGAAAACGACGGTGTATATTACGCCAGACTGAAGCATTTTAAGTCATCGCTGTAAGCTGGTGACGCAACTACCACACCAGCTATGGTGCACCATGTACCTTGGGCTATCTTACGTGGCTAGACCCGGGGCTATGGCTATCTTACGTGTCTAGACACGGGGCACTGGCTATGGCTATCTTACGTGGCTAGACCCGGGGCTATGGCTATCTTACGTGGCTAGACCCGGGGTACTGGCTATGGCTATCTTACGTAGCTAGTCCCGGTGCTATGGCTATCTTAAGTAGCTAGACCCGGGGCTATGGCTATGGCTATCTTACGTAGCTAGACCCGAGGTACTGGCTATGGCTATCTTAAGTAGCTAGACCCGGGGCTATGGCTATCTTACCGTCTATATGTAAGATAGCCTGATAACACCACTCTACGGGGAGGTGTGATATCTTCCATATCTTCCACTCGGATGGAAGATATGGTATAGCCGATGACACTCCTGTCAGTTACAGCCCCGCTCCTGTGCCAGGTAAGTCCACTACGGGATCACCATAGTCCGTGCTACTTGGAACTTTTTTTGTTCCCAGTAGTAGAATCTATAACAACAAAAACAACAACACTCCTGTCTCCTGTGTGGTACTGTATCAAAGGCATTTTGGCAGTCCAGAAATATGCAGGTCAACCCTGCCTTCTCTGTCTTGCCTTATTTCATCTTGTTCAACACCCTGGTGAGAGATTAACATATGGAGGGACGAGAGCATCCTCGCAGCATCCGCTCAAGCCGGTAGAGGATGCTCGAAGATCATCTTAACGTCTTATACATCATCTTAACCCACTAAGATCTCCCTACATGAGGTGGGGGGGGAGGGGGGAGAGAGAGCAGTAATGGAACGGAAAAATCCAATGTGTACACAAGAGGCTGAAACCGTCATTCCCTTCCAGATAAAAAAATCAAACACTTCACTATTCCGGAAACGTTTGACTTCAACAGCAACAAAGCCCAAAGGAAACATCTTTATTTCGGAAATAAAATGTTGTGCCTCTTTAAGTCAGGTCTTTCTGATCTGATTCCCAAGATGAAGCACTTGAGGGCTCTGGAGACCAACGGGGGAAGAGGCGCCCCAACAAAGGAATCGTGTCCGGGCGAACAAGACGGAAGCTCCTGGTGCTACTCTCATCTTCCAACAGATGTTGAGCACACACACCTGCCCCACATGTGTTACACCTGCCCTACATGTGTTACGCATGCCCTATAGGGCAGTGTTTCGCATACCACACAGATGTTACTCCCTGCAGGTGCAGCAACACATGTCCCACAGGTGCTACAAGTGACCCCGTACAGGTGTCACGCATGCCCTGCCTTTATTGGAAATCACCTGATGACATGTCTAATCGTCTAGTTACACCTGTTTCATCGCCTCCATGAAAATCGCGCCAGGGTCGAGCCACCCCCGGCACACGCCCGCGACCCCGGCACACGCCCGCGACCCCGGCACACGCCCGCGACCCCGGCACACGCCCGCGACGCCCGGTCTTAAAGGTCAAGCCACGACCCGCTGGGGGCATAAAGGTATTGTCTGTGTATCTCGACTCTATCAATAATATTTCCAGCGTGGTGTCCAATCAGTGGCCATCAGGCGCACACCCACTAATGTACAAGACACTGCCACGCCCCCCAGTTGTAATGAGACGCGCCCCACGCCCAAGACGCTGGCTGACCCTCTGCCACGCCCCCCAGCTGTAGCGAGGCGCGCCCCATGCCCAAGACGCTGACCTTTTGACCTCTGTCCTCCTCCACATGCTCGCTCCACATGTCTTAGATACTGATTTAACAGATCTTTTATAAACATGTATTGGGAGAGGATTTCTCCTCTTCCAATTAAAGCAAGATGCAAGAACACTAGTCAGAGGGATAGAAGCCCTAAACAAGAAAATAATCAATACAGAATATGTAGTTATATAATATGAAATATGTTTAAATGAAAACTTGGAGGCGACTTGAGCCGACATCAGAGCAGGACAGACACACTATCTTGCTCCGATGATGGCGAATTGAGCCGAAAACACGTTCGGCATTCTTTCTTTTTTCAATTGTGGGTTTGCTGCATATTATATATTGTACACATATACATACACACACGTACACATACACTGTACTGCTAAATCCAAGAAGCCATTTGTAAACAAAGCACATTGTGAGTCTGCCACACCACACCAATAACGGAAGGTTCGCAATGTCAAATAATTTTCTCTGGAATTCAAGAACTCGTAATAAAAATAATATTGCCATCACCAACATGAAACCTTTACAGGATGAGCGCGTGGAGGCGGGCACGCCCAGGGGTCGCTCTGCCTCGTACACTAAACCACTAACAAATGTATTTTGAGTGTTCACTAGGAGTGTAACAGGAGTGTAACAGGAGTGTAACAGGAGCTGGTCATGGGTGAACAAGTGAGGTGTGGGTTCAGAGAGGCCAGTTGGGAACCACCCAATTATAATCACAGTGGCGTTTGGGGGGGGGGGGGGGGTCGTTAGTGCTTCACGGGTCTGCTGCACCACCAAGACGGAATCTCTTGACAGCATTCCGAGCCCAAATACCTACTCCCCAAGAGATAAGAGATAAGGTATAGAGGTAGACGTTGTTATATGTAAATGCCAGCCTAGCCATCATGCAACAGGAGGGAGGCCTTGCATACCTGTATGCCTTGCAAGACCATCACAATGGGGCATTAAGCATATGCCTTGTCAGTGTGTGTGTCAGCGTGCGTGCGCATCCTGGCACGGGCGCGCTGCCCGGTACACGACAGCCTCCTTGACACACACACACAAGTGACAAGTCATATATCTTGCAAGTGCATCCATATATTAATATGTAAGATGTTGCATATGGGACCCAGGGACCCAAAATATATGGTTGCATATATTTTTCTTATATTTAACACTGCTTCCGGATCAGCAACACGTTTGTGACGGGTACGTACCACAGCTGTCATGACGGGTACGTACCACAGCTGTCATGACGGGTACGTACCACAGCTGTCATGACGGGTACGTACCACAGCTGTCATGACGGGTACGTACCACAGCTGTCATGACGGGTACGTACCACAGCTGTCATGACGGGTACGTACCACAGCTGTCATGACGGGTACGTACCACAGCTGTCATGGTGACCTTCCAAGAACCTGTCCACGTGCCAAATTTAATGCCAACAGCATTTGGTGTTCCCAGGCGGTCACCCATCCAAGTACTAACCAAACCCAGCGTTGCTTAACGTCGCTGATCGGACCAGTAACGGTGTTCACAATGTGGTATATGGCGTTGGTGGGGGTCTGGACTCATCCAGGGCCCCCCCCCCCTGGGGGCTAGGAGGCTCAGGGCGGGGATAGGTGCGTGGATAGACTCAGGCAGGAAGATGGGTGGAGAAGGGGTACGAGAAGAGAGAGAAGAGATGAGAGAGAGAGAGAGATGAGAGAGAGAGAGAGAGATGAGAGAGAGAGAGAGATGAGAGAGAGAGAGAGATGAGAGAGAGAGAGAGATGAGAGAGAGAGAGAGATGAGAGAGAGAGAGAGATGAGAGAGAGAGAGAGATGAGAGAGAGAGAGAGATGAGAGAGAGAGAGAGATGAGAGAGAGAGAGAGATGAGAGAGAGAGAGAGATGAGAGAGAGAGAGAGATGAGAGAGAGAGAGAGATGAGAGAGAGAGAGAGATGAGAGAGAGAGAGAGATGAGAGAGAGAGAGAGATGAGAGAGAGAGAGAGATGAGAGAGAGAGAGAGATGAGAGAGAGAGAGAGATGAGAGAGAGAGAGAGATGAGAGAGAGAGAGAGATGAGAGAGAGAGAGAGATGAGAGAGAGAGAGAGATGAGAGAGAGAGAGAGATGAGAGAGAGAGAGAGATGAGAGAGAGAGAGAGATGAGAGAGAGAGAGAGATGAGAGAGAGAGAGAGATGAGAGAGAGAGAGAGATGAGAGAGAGAGAGAGATGAGAGAGAGAGAGAGATGAGAGAGAGAGAGAGATGAGAGAGAGAGAGAGATGAGAGAGAGAGAGAGATGAGAGAGAGAGATGAGAGAGAGAGAGAGATGAGAGAGAGAGAGAGATGAGAGAGAGAGAGAGATGAGAGAGAGAGAGATGAGAGAGAGAGAGATGAGAGAGAGAGATGAGAGAGAGAGATGAGAGAGATGAGAGAGAGAGATGAGAGAGAGAGATGAGAGAGATGAGATAGAGAGAGATGAGATAGAGAGAGATGAGAGCGAGAGAGCAGAGAGAGAGAGGAGAGCAGATAGAGATATATGAGAAAAATATGCAGAGGTATAGGAGAGAAAATGGGAAACAGGCAGGTGTTTCTACACTAAATATTCCGTTGGTGTTGGGATTTGGTCTCGACCAGCCCAGACAGCCGGCTCAGCCCTACCAGCTAGCTGGCCGACCAGCCTGATGAGCGCAGCAAAGCCGTGTGTGGTGTAGTGGACCAGTTGGTGTGTGGATAACGGGTTGGGCGGCCAGTTCATCACCGAACAAAGAGTAGTAGGCTGGTGTGGGTGGTGGTGGTGGTGTGGGTGGTGGTGGTGGTGGTGTGGGTGGTGGTGGTGTGGGTGGTGGTGGTGTGGGTGGTGGTGTGGGTGGTGGTGGTGGTGTGGGTGGTGGTGGTGGTGGTGTGGGTGGTGGTGGTGTGGGTGGTGGTGGTGGTGGTGTGGGTGGTGGTGGTGTGGGTGGTGGTGGTGGTGGTGTGGGTGGTGGTGGTGGTGTGGGTGGTGGTGTGGGTGGTGGTGGTGGTGTGGGTGGTGGTGGTGGTGTGGGTGGTGGTGGTGGTGTGGGTGGTGGTGGTGGTGGTGTGGGTGGTGGTGGTGGTGTGGGTGGTGGTGGTGGTGTGGGTGGTGGTGGTGGTGTGGGTGGTGGTGTGGGTGGTGGTGGTGGTGTGGGTGGTGGTGTGGGTGGTGGTGGTGTGGGTGGTGGTGGTGTGGGTGGTGGTGGTGTGGGTGGTGGTGGTGTGGGTGGTGGTGGTGTGGGTGGTGGTGGTGGTGGTGGTGGTGTGGGTGGTGGTGGTGTGGGTGGTGGTGGTGGTGTGGGTGGTGGTGGTGGTGGTGGTGGTGTGGGTGGTGGTGGTGGTGTGGGTGGTGGTGGTGGTGTGGGTGGTGGTGTGGGTGGTGGTGGTGGTGTGGGTGGTGGTGGTGGTGTGGGTGGTGGTGGTGGTGTGGGTGGTGGTGGTGGTGTGGGTGGTGGTGGTGGTGTGGGTGGGTGGTGGTGGTGTGGGTGGGTGGTGTGGGTGGTGGTGGTGTGGGTGGTGGTGGTGTGGGTGGTGGTGTGGGTGGTGGTGGTGTGGGTGGTGGTGGTGTGGGTAGTGGTGGTGGTGGTGTGGGTGGTGGTGGTGTGGGTGGTGTGGGTGGTGGTGGTGTGGGTGGTGTGGGTGGTGGTGGTGTGGGTGGTGGTGGTGTGGGTGTGGGTGGTGGTGGTGGTGGTGGTGTGGGTGGTGGTGGTGTGGGTGGTGGTGGTGTGGGTGGTGGTGGTGTGGGTGGTGGTGGTGTGGGTGGTGGTGGTGGTGTGGGGTGGTGGTAGTGTGGGTGGTGGTGGTGGTGGTGGTGGTGGTGGTGGTGGTGGTGGTGTGGGTGGTGGTGTGGGTGGTGGTGGTGTGGGTGGTGGTGGTGGTGTGGGTGGTGGTGTGGGTGGTGGTGGTGTGGGTGGTGGTGGTGTGGGTGGTGGTGGTGTGGGTGGTGGTGTGGGTGGTGGTGGTGGTGGTGTGGGTGGTGGTGGTGTGGGTGGTGGTTGTGGTGGTGTGGGTGGTGGTGTGGGTGGTGGTGGTGGTGGTGTGGGTGGTGGTGGTTGTGGTGGTGTGGGTGGTGGTGTGGGTGGTGGTGGTGGTGGTGTGGGTGGTGGTGGTGGTGTGGGTGGTGGTGGTGGTGGTGTGGGTGGTGGTGGTGGTGGTGGTGGTGGTGTGGGTGGTGGTGGTGGTGGTGTGGGTGGTGGTGGTGGTGTGGGTGGTGGTGGTGGTGTGGGTGGTGGTGGTGGTGGTGGTGTGGGTGGTGGTGGTGGTGTGGGTGTGGGTGGTGGTGGTGGTGTGGGTGGTGGTGGTGGTGTGGGTGGTGGTGGTAGTGTGGGTGGAGGTTACCTAATAGTGCCTACGAAGGAGTGAGGTTTAGCTCGTTATGCATTCTCCAGAGACCAGGGGAAGGGACCAATCAGGAGGCGGCGCCAAGCCATTACGACTGTATAGCACTAGGAAGGGGGTCTGGGTAAGGATTCGGGATGGGACGGTGGAAAGGAATGGTGCCCAACCACTTGTGGACGGTCGGGGATTGAACGCCGACCTGCATTAAGCAAGACTACCGTCCACCGTAAGTGGTTGGGCTTGTCCAGATACAAATACGTAACACCAGGAGCCTGTACACCAGTAGATTGACGGTTGAAAGGCGGGATCAAAGAGCCGAAGCTCAACCCAAGCAAGCACAACTAGGTGAGTACAAGGAGGAAAAGTTTTCTGGTGATTCAAAGTCTTCAAGCACTTGAAAACTCCTACAGGACCAACAACAAGACCCTCACAATAACAATGATAAATAACCTGTTTGCTGCAGATGTTGTTGTTTAAGATTCAGCTACTGAGAACAAAAGTTCCAAGTAGCACGGTCTATGGTGAGCCCGTAGTGGCCTTACCAACACAGAATAAAGGGTTTAGAAGCTCTCTTGTATAGCCACCATCCTACATATATATAACTCATCATGATCACAAAGAAATCACAATAGCGTGATGTATATTAATGAGAAATTTATATATTTTGATATGAGAACATCATCCTGATCTGAAGGTGGCCCACCTTAAGATCTTCCCTCACCTTGGGTTCACACCTTGGACCCCACTACCCGCAAGCCAGCAAGCCAGCCGGGGAGCTGGTCGGGCGAGCGGACAGCACAATGGACTTGTGATCCTGTGGTCACGGGTTCGATCCTGGGCGCCGGCGAGAAACAATGGGCAGAGTTTCTTTCACCCTATGCCTCTGTTACCTAGCAGTAAAATAGGTACCTGGGTGTTAGTCAGCTGTCACGGGCTGCTTCCTGGGGGGTGGAGGCCTAGTCGAGGACCGGGCCGCGGGGACACTAAAAAGCCCCGAAATCATCTCAAGATAATCTCAAGATAACATAGTGTAGGTGGGCCAATCGTAAAATCCTGGTTGGGCACCAGTTTGGGTCTTCAGAACCTCCTAGTGAATTCACTCGTGTTCCAGATTGGTCAACTTTTATTTTATCGTGTCCGAGTGGGTCGAGGCTCGTTACAGCGTCATATGCTGTGGTGGCTGAGGTGATCAGCCCTCAACAGTGGAGAGGCCCGGGGTTCGAGCCCCGGTTCAAAACGATTCTTCTTAACGCATGTGGAGTTACACACACCAAGCTACACACTGCAGCTGTGGAAGCCACCTCCATCCACAAATTTAAGACCTGATTCAACAAGGAATTTGAATGTCAAACTTACATGACAACACAACAGGTAAATACAGAGTGTTAAGTACTGATACGCAAGTACGGCAGCATTCTCGCCGCCCCTAGGGATGCCGACACCTGGATTGTACCTGGATGAGGTTCTGAGAGCTGTTCTTACTCCCCCAAGCCCGGCCCGAGGCCAGGCGTGACTTGTGAGAGTTTGGTCCACCAGGCTGTAGCTTGGAGCGGCCCGCAGGCCCACATATACCTGCTTGATGGGGTTCTGGGAGTTGTTCTACTCCCCGAGGCCAGGCTTGACTTGTGAGAGCTTGGTCCACCAGACTTCCCATACATGGACAACTTATCTGAGCTGACCCCCGTGTTGGGGGGTCTGACCCCGTGCTGGGGTCCACCACGAGTGACCCAGAGGGACCCCCCCCCACCAGGTCAGCAGTGAGCCCCCTCACACCTGACCTTTTACCAACCACCACAATCAACTCCCTCACACTCATAACTCACTCCAGGGTTACAATCGCTCCATTCATAACGGCCAACGAAAGCCAATGACCTCTCTCGGTCCCTCCCCGAACACGCTTCCCCCGGGGATTACCTGTGCACGGTTGTCAGGGTTGTTTAATTGACTTCTGGAGGAGGAAGGGGGGATTGTTTTTGACGCGATATGACTGATTGTACGTAACTTGCGCGTGACTGTATGTACTTCGTGTGTTATTATATGCAGTTTGTATGTGATTGTATGTAACTTGTGCATAATTGTATGTACTTTGTGCATGACTATGTAGTTTAGTACTATGTTTTGGCCCAGATGGCCGGAGGATTGTGAGTCGGAAATTTGACTCACGCTGTTCACTCCCTTTGTCAGACCCGTTATTGAGTCTGCTGCCCCGGCATGGAACCCCTTACGTAAACAAAACTAGGAAAATGCAAAATAAAATATGCAAAAAGGCTCGTTCCTGAGCTAAGGGGACTGAGCAATGAAGAAAGACTGAGGGGAACTCGTGATACTGGAGAGAAAGAAGGAACATGACAGACATGTTAACGACATACACGATACCAAAGTTGACAAAGTCGACATAGAAGCAACGCTCAAATCAAGAGCAGAACGAGAGGACATAATTGGAAACTGGAAACACAGGCGAGTCACAGTGATGCCTGAAAGAAGTCTTCAGTCTTTCAGTCTTTCAGGAGTCTTAAGTGGAGCGGACTGGACTAGGAAGTTGCGAAGGCAATTCTGTACACAACTTTAGATGTAAACATGATAAGGAAAACCTATGAAGAGTGTCACTGTATTGAACTTCTGATGATCAGGCAAGTGGGCGTGGCCAGTGGGCGTGGCCAGTGTGGGCGTGGCCAGTGTGGGCGTGGCCAGGATGGGCGTGGCCAGTGTGGGCGTGGCCAGTGTGGGCGTGGTCAGCGTGGGGCGTGGCTGGTGAACGGTGTACCCGTTGATCTTCCTCGAGGCCCAAATAAGCACAACTGGACCTCACAATAGAGCCGGTTGACTGACTGATGACGACAGAGTCACCCAAGGTGGTGACACGGGCATGAGTAGCCCGTAGACAATATAGAGCCTCATAGAGCCTCTAGGAGTTGCTCTATCAGATAGCTCTAGAGCTACGACTAGATCTAGAGCACACACACACACACTATTATATATATATATATATATATATATATATATATATATATATATATATATATATATATATATATATATATATTAAACTTTTCATATATAACCTAAAATATTCAACCATAAAACAGTAATAAAAGCATAAGAAAAAGAACGCAAAAGTGAACATGAACGCAAAATGAAAAATAAAAATGAACATTTTCACAACTTTTAGTCAGAATTCTGTTGGACGCTGAGACAAAGTTGTAGAGGCTGAGACAAGGTGGTGGTGGAGGCTGAGACAAGGTGGTGGTGGAGGCTGAGACAAGGTGGTGGTGGAGGCTGAGACAAGGTGGTGGTGGAGGCTGAGACAAGGTGGTGGTGGAGGCTGAGACAAGGTGGTGGTGGAGGCTGAGACAAAGTGTGCAGAGTGTGAACCAGCCAACAATGCCTCACCCTGATAAGATCTCTCTCCTGTCTCCCTCCCGCCTCGGACACAAGGCTGTTAAAGCATATTTGTTTAGCGGGAAAATATATATATTAGATGTAAAATGGTGCGACGAAAGCTTTTGGGGGAGGTGGCTAACAAGACGCTGAGAGGGAGGTGGGAGGAAGAGAGGGAGGGGGGAGAGGGGGGGGGGAAGAGGGGGATGGAGAGGGGGGAAATGGAAGGGGGAAGAAAGATACTTAACCCAGCGTTAACCCTCCCATCCCCCCCCCCCTTTTCCGTCTGTCTGTCTGTGTCTGTCTGTCTGTCTGTCTGTCTGTCTGTCTGTCTGTCTAAATATTGTGGCGATTGTACTGTTGACTAAGTCAGTCAACAGTCAGTGTGGGCCTCCAAGCGACAGCCTGGTGGACCTCCTGATTGATACCTGCTTGATGGGGTTCTGGGAGTTGTTCTACTGCCCAAGCCCGGCCCGAGGCCAGGCTTGACTTGTGAGAGTTTGGTCCACCAGGCTGTTGCTTGGAGCGGCCCGCAGGCCCACATATACCTGCTTGATGGGGTTCTGGGAGTTGTTCTACTCCCCAAGCCCGGCCCGAGGCCAGGCTTGACTTGTGAGAGTTTGGTCCACCAGGCTGTTGCTTGGAGCGGCCCGCTGGTGTATATGAGTATATGAATGTATATACGCATATACACTCAGGTGATGAGCATACATACGCTTGAGTGTATACACACAAATACTGTGTGATGCTACACAATATTCATCTATATACATCCATATGTGCTGAAATACCTACGAAGAACCACACACACACACACCCCCGCCCCCCCCCCCCCCACACACACACACAGCTCCCTGACAAGAGAGAGTAATCTAAAGTTTAGCTGCCAACACCCACACATCGTGTCAGCAAGGCGGACAGTCCGCCTGCTATCAATCTACATTTCTCATATCTAACCTTTATGGCGGCTTGCTCTCCCTCCATACCTCTCTCACCCTCTTTCTCACTCTGTCTACCTCCTCAACCATCCCCCCTCCCCCCCCCAGGGGTTGAGATATCATAACCCTGGGGATGGGGGGTTGAGATATCACTCCCTTCGCTATCACAGGTATGAGGGGTACGGGGTCGAGGGTTGAAGGAACGTGAAATATTTCATCAGTACAACACATATGGTAAGAATTAAGACCAGATTTTTAAATAAATAAATTACTATACACAAATGAGTGACAAGGGGTCATTTAGATAGTGAAGGGCCTTGGTTGGGGGTGTGGGAGACATGTTAGGGGCATCCCCAGTAGAGAGAGTAGTTATGAAGCGACAATATGAAGCCTGAGAGTGAATACGCCACCAGCTACAGTACTGAAAGCTACTGCCAACCTCTGCTACCACAGCCCGGACATCATTACCTGTTACAGCCACATTCCATCAAGGACTTGGGACGCCGTCTGCTGCTGCTGCTGCTGTGTCTGCCGCTGCTGCTGCTGCTGCGACGGGTCTTACTGCTGTACCGCCACTTCAGCATGGTGCTTACCGCCGCCACGTGGCACTAATTACAGGCACAGTGCCGTACAGCAGTCATATACGCTACTCGCAAGCAGCGGTGCACGATGGCGTGACCACAAGAGGCCAGGTGTGGGGCCAGGGACCACGTGTGTGGCCAGGGACCACGTGTGTGGCCAGGGACCACGTGTGTGGCCAGGGACCAGGTGTGGGGCCAGGGGCCACGCCCCCAGGTCACCACGTGTTCACATCACCATGGCGCCTCAGGAAAGCGCCTCTCCACTCCCCAAACAACACTCAAGTCCCGATTCCCAGCGTAAGAAATAATCAACATATCACTTTATCACAGGCACCTCACACATACCAAGCCTGGCACGCCTCGAGCTCCACAATAATAGGCTGCTGGATCAACCAGGCCAAGCACAACACGATAAAGTTAATGAGAAGCTCGCGCGACCCACTCTCACCAAAACAGCTTCCCTTGCCACCGCTCACTACCAGCTCACACAAGCCATATATATATAATGTCAACAAGGGGAAGCGAGTCTAGCCAGCACACACAACACTCCTTGACTGAGGATCTCATGTGGTATCACCACCTTATCTCCACTATCACACACTTATCGCCTGCCACCCTCAGTAATTCACCACGAAATTGCACAGTGGCTAAAACAACAACTCCAATACACAATCATACAGCTATCGTAGACCAACCCGTTCTCGCAAATTCGTAAAGTCAATATTGACTTATTAAATTTGCGAGAACGGGTTGCGTAGACTCATTTGGGAACACTACACCAGAAATCACAATTACGTGATGCGTCAAATGAACAAAATATATTTTGACCATGTCGTAGCTCATCAGTCGATTAAGGCAGCGTCTGGGACGCTAAGGACGCAGGTTTGAATCCTCGTCACGGCCCTTGTGGATTTGTTCATTTTGGAAATCGATGGGAAGGGAAGGGAACTATCAGGGGGGAAAGCGCCAAGCCATTACGACTATCTAGCACTAGGAAGAGGGTTAGGATAAGGATTTGGGATGTGACGGAGGGTAAGGAATGGTGCCCAACCACTTGGAAGGTCGGGCTCGTCTAAATCTTCAATCTCGTACACTAGGATGGTTTTCTTTGTATGTGAAGAGGCCTGACAGCTCAGTGGACAGCGCTTCGAATTCATAGTCTTGAGGTTCCGGGTTCGATTCCCGGTGGAGGAGGAAACAAATGGGCATTGTTTCTTTCACCCTGATGCCCCCTGTTCACCTAGCAGTAAATAGGTACCTGGGAGGTAGACAGCTGCTACGGGCTGCTTCCTGGGAATGTGTAACAAAAAGAAGGCCTGGTCGAGGACCGGGCCGCGGGGACGCTAAGTCCCGAAATCAAGATAACCTGAAGACGAGTTAAAATATCGGAGATATATATAAGTAGGAGCTACTAAGAACGTTGTTCCACTGAGACACGACACTTGTTAAACCTGAAGAACCTGGTCAGCTTGTTACCTTGTAGACCATTGGTCCAGCCCCTGAGATCATTGTGTGTTAACGTACACCAAGACTGTTAATGGGGTTGTTAGTGTGTATCTTAACGATATTACTAGTTCATGATTTAATTGAGTTAAATATCGGTCAGTGCCTCAGGCACTACCATCACAATCCATCAATGCCCCAGGCATTGCCCCAGGCTGGTATATATATATATTTTTTTGTCAACGGCACCTGTGGGTTCCTGCTTCCCTCCCGTCTCGGGACTGTCCAAGTACCGTCACTCAAGACGTTCTCAACTGTCTACTTAAGTTTACCTTTCAATAACGTGTATTGCTGAGTCGGCAAAGTTGCCATTGCAAGGGATCCAAGAAAGGAAGTACTTACCTTAACATGTTGGGCGTGAGGCGACGAGTGGCATCGTGGAGAGTTGAAGGGGAGTCGTGGGCGGCGGCGCCCGTGTCGAGGAGCGGCGACGGTGGCGCCAGCTCCGACTCCGGCGCCAGGGTGACGTCATCGCCGTCACCCTCGGAGTAGAGGTCAATATTGGCGTAGTCGCTCTCGCTGTAGTGAGACGTTTCGTACCCCGAGTCCTTCGTCAGCTTCCTGGCGGAGCGGCGCTCCCCTCGGTCCAGGGGGCGCGTGTGCGCCTCCGTCTGCACGCCCTCCACGGTCACGTGACCCACTCCGCCATTTATGAGTCCCTCATCGCTGGATAAATGAGCGGGTAGGTTCTCATAGATGTTCTCATTTGTGTTTTCTGGCGAGGGTGAGTGAGGAGGGACGTGGGGAGAGGCGGGGGCGTGGGGAGAGGCGGGGGCGTGGGGCGAGGCGGGGGCGTGGGGCGAGGCGGGGTCGTGGGCGTGCGGCGAGGCGGAGGCGGGGGCGTGGGGCGAGGCGGGGGCGGGACTGGAACATTCTAGTAGCGAGGGAGAGTGGTCATGACGGTCGAGACGTGCCCGCGCCTCCTCCCTCAGCATCTTGTTATCGTGGTAGGAGTAGCGTCGCCTGCTGTTGTTGGTCTTCTCGCAGAAGCTGTGGCTCCGCTCCTTGTGAGGAACGGGGCTCACGGAGCTGTTCAGCTCGCGCTCCGAGGTCCAGTTGTTCTTCTTCTTGAGGCCCTTGCCCTCAGAGTGGTAGTGGGGGTTGGCGCGCGAGAGTCGCGGCTCCGACGTGTCCCGGGGTCGCGCCCCATTCGCGTCGTCGTCGCGATGGCGCGCGAGGGAACGCAGGAGCCTCGCGGCCGATGGAAAACGCCCACTTTCCCGCCTTTCCGGCACGTGGCGTCCGGTTCCGCCATCACGCCCGTCCTCGCAATTCTCGCGGCTACTCCTGCAATACAACAAAAATATATATTAGATTTCCCACGTCAATGATGCAACTTGCAGTAAGTTGCTCAGTCACGGCGTCCCGTGACGGCACCAAACATGACATAAAAAACATGTGGGAAATGGAAGCCCGTTCGTCTAGTCACAACTAAATCATTGACATTGTAAAATATGGCTCCTATATTATATAAAAATATAAAACAAATATAAAATATAATATAAATAGTTATAAATATATATAAATAGAAAATAGAAAAATAAATTATATATATATACATTATATATATATAATATATATATATATATATATATATATATATATATATATATATATATATATATATATATATATATATATATATATTATATAAAATACATGAAAGAAAAATAGTATATTACTATGAAATCAAATAATACAATAATAAAATAATAAAAATCGCAATAAAATTTGCAGTCTTCAAGTACTTGAAGAACACACTTTGAATCACAGAAAGTGATTCCGTCTGTATTTACTGTCCGGGCAGCCAGGTGTGGCGGCGCCAGGTGTGGCGGCGCCAGGTGTGGCGGCGCCAGGTGTGGTGGTGTAGAGGTCAGCCCGTTGTTTAGCCTGACACTGGTAGTCTGAATGCAAGTATTGTTTCTATATAAAATCAACAGGCTGTTGCACTCCATCCGGTTGACAACTGGACCGAGCCGTTGGTGTAGACACAGTGCTCGCCAGAGCTTACAGTTTTGGATAGAGTAGAAACAGGGGTAGATTGAGAAAGAGTAGATTTCATAGGGTAGAAATAGCCTAAGCGACTCGATCCCTTTGAGATGTAATTTATTGTCTCCATAAATGTCCTTGAACTTGCTAGAGCAGGCAACTGTTTCAAGCGTAACTGCTCTAAAAAGATTAAGAGTCTCCTTACATTTCTTGCTAATGGGTGTGTGTGAGATACTTGAATAGTGGGTGAATACCCTCTTTTTGTATTGACACATTTAGGTAAATACAAGTATATGCCTTTGTGCAGCTGCCCTAGACTATATGAAGGAGTAGTGTGTGTGTCTAGAACTAGTTACGTAAAGCTAGAAATCCCCATCACAGAGGATGGTTAGTGACAGAGGCATGTGATCATTAGTGTGTAGTAACACTTGGTGGGCCAGTCAGAGGCTTAGGGCCCGCGCAGGAATATTCCTTCAAAAGAAAAGAAACTTGCCTGCACTGGCAAAAGTCAGGGGGCCAGATTCACGACGCAGTTACGCAAGTACTTACGAACCTGGGGGGCCAGATTCACGACGCAGTTACGCAAGTACTTACGAACCTGGGGGGCCAGATTCACGACGCAGTTACGCAAGTACTTACGAACCTGGGGGGGCCAGATTCACGACGCAGTTACGCAAGTAATTACGAACCTGGGGGGGCCAGATTCACGACGCAGTTACGCAAGTACTTACGAACCTGGGGGGGCCAGATTCACGACGCAGTTACGCAAGTAATTACGAACCTGGGGGGGCCAGATTCACGACGCAGTTACGCAAGTACTTACGAACCTGGGGGGGCCAGATTCACGACGCAGTTACGCAAGTAATTACGAACCTGGGGGCCAGATTCACGACGCAGTTACGCAAGTACTTACGAACCTGGGGGGCCAGATTCACGAAGCAGTTACGCAAGTACTTACGAACGTGTACATCTTTCCTCAATCTTTGACGGCTTTGGTTACATTTATTAAACAGTTTATAAGCATGAAAACTTGCCAATCAACTGTTATTGTTATAAACAGCCTCCTGGTGCTTCGGAGCTCATTAACTGTTTAATAACTGTAAACAAAACCGCCAAAGACTGAGAAAAGATGTACAAGTTCTAAAGTGCTTGGGCAACCGCTTCGTGAATCTGCCCCCCAGGATGAACTCAAGCGACAATGAACTCTACGGGAAGGCCACTGGCAGCTTCTGCCCCGCACCACAGAAAACGTTCACCAACTTTCCGCGAAATGCAAAAGATTTTTCCTCCAATCTTCACCCGCCCAACGGCACTCTAAGAGCTGCTACGAAGCTGGCCAGCTAATAAGTCCCTCTCCTACACCATTTCAAGTCCTTCTCGTAATGCTGCAATAAGACTTGCTTAGCATTTTACGTGTGTGAGAGAAACTGAGCCGGCGAGTTTAGCTTAGTTTGCGTTCCCTCCCTTCATGGTGGTTGCTGTTGCTGTTGTTGTTTAAGATTCAGCTACTGGGAACTAATAGTTCAAAGTAGCACGGGCTATGGCGAGCCCGTGATGGACTTACCTGGCACAGGAGCGGGGCTGAAACTTGCTCGCCCTTCATGGGTAAACTGTGGTATTTTAAACCATGCTCTTCCCCGCAGGATGGGGGGGGGGTAGGGGTCACTATTATATTATCTCATTTAATGGGGCGAAATTTGTAACAAGTCATGGCCGCCCTATTTTTTACCTTTTAATGTCCTGTTTGTTATCCGTTAAATTAGGAAAATTACTAACTTATTTAAGTCCTTGTTATTCAGGGTAAGTAGAACGAAGTAAGTACCTTTATTAATTATTATTATTATAGCCTAGGTAAAAAGCCTAGGTAAAAAGGCTAGGTAAAGTGAGAGGCCAATATTAAGTCAACATACTGGAATACTACGCTGATTGAATATTGTGTTCTGTGCTCACATTCTCTTTAATTAGAGGTGGTGAAATATCCGACCTAGTAAATAAAAGATCCTTTACTACTGGTCTAGAATTAGTAAGGATTTGAAACTGATCTAAATTTAGGCCTCCTGATCTGCAGCCAGCAATTACAACTTACTAGAATGCGTAACATTCTCAAGACAAAAGGAAGAGAAAAGACCTTTACTCCTCATAATTCCAAGAGGCACACACACAAGCACGGTAACATCAGCAGCATATGCGACGCTGGTAAACATCAGAACGTCATTTAGACACTAAAATTAAGGCACTTTCGAATGAATTTACACAGCCTCTGTTAGATCAATATTTTAGTATGCAGCACCGGCCTGGAACCTTATATCTTGTGAAGCAAAAAAAAATAAATTTAAAGTACAAGTGCTTGCAACAGTATTAGTGCCAGAGCTAAGAGGGTTAAGGTATGAGGAAAGGTTTAAGGAACTAACCCTCACAATCCTGCAGGAGAGAAGCAGCAGAAGGGAACATGATCACAACATACAAAATACTGAGGGGGAACTGAGACGGTGAACAAGGACAGGCGCTTTAAGGTGGGAGAAAGTAGGACGAGAGTGGAAGCTGGAAACACAAAAGAGTCGAAGAAATGTGTTAGGAAATCCTCGAACCCTGTACGGGGTGGTCAACATGGAGGGAATGCAGTGAAAAGTTGTGGAAGTCACTTTCATTCACATGTTGAAGGCTTCACGTTCACATTCTTCACGTCAGGCTTCATGCTGAGGCTTCAAACCTCAAGCTTGATACTACGCCCAGTCCCACCCTATGGTGAAGTTATTGTCTCTTCACGCCCCTCAACCCTACTCTTCACGCCCCCTCAACCCTACTCTTCACGCCCCTCAACCCTACTCTTCACGCCCCCTCAACCCTACTCTTCACGCCCCCTCAACCCTACTCTTCACGCCCCCTCAACCCGACTCTTCACGCCCCCTCAACCCTACTCTTCACGCCCCCTCAACCCGACTCTTCACGCCCCTCAACCCGACTCTTCACGCCCCTCAACCCGACTCTTCACGCCCCTCAACCCTACTCTTCACGCCCCTCAACCCGACTCTTCACGCCCCTCAACCCGACTCTTCACGCCCCTCAACCCGAGTCTTCACGCCCCTCAACCCTACTCTTCACGCCCCTCAACCCTAAACTTCACGCCCCTCAACCCTACTCTTCACGCCCTGAGCTGTTGCCTCTTCTTGGCCGCCGCCCCGCGCCTGGAGGTCCCCCAGCAGCAGGTCCCTAAGCCTACCTGCTACTTTACTACTTATTAGACTCACTCTAAAGTAGCTTGCCACCTGAGCAAGCTGTTCTCGCGTACAGCTTTCCAACACTTTCATCGCCTGGCTTGCTTTAAAACCAGACTCAACAAAAAAGTATAACATCACAAAAGTTAAAGTATACCCCCAACGGGTATAACCAGGCTAGTAGCTGAGATATAGAGAGCTACACCTCACTGCCCAGTATAGTCACTAATAGTTAAGTACTCATAGGCAAGCACCATCACCTCCACTTTATGATATTTTTTAATGTATAAAAAAAGACTCACAACTAACCCAACAGGACATGAGTAAGGCGGTTCAGCCTGCCTCACGCCTCACACCTGTTGTTTTTGGGTTGGGGGGGGGGGGGGGGGGGAGGCACAGGGGATGGAACAAGTTTAGAAATGGGAAATACAGTGAGAGTTATGATAGGTGGCGGACTGTCCGCCCTGCTGACACCAGGTGTGGGAGGGGGTTGAGAGCTAAAGCTTGCTCGCTCTTATCAAGGAGGTGGGTGGGTGGGGGTGTGTGAGAGAATGTGTGTAAGAGAGTGTGAAAGTAAGTGAGTGAGTGTGAGTGTGTGTGTGTGTGTGTGTGTGTGTGTGTGTGTGTGTGTGAGAGAGAGTAAGTGAGAGAGAGAGAGAGAGAGAGAGAGAGAGAGAGAGAGAGAGAGAGAGAGAGAGAGAGAGAGAGAGAGAGAGAGAGAGAGAGAGAGAGAGAGAGAGAGAGAGAGTGAGAGAGAGTGAGAGAGAGTGAGAGAGAGTGAGAGAGAGAGAGAGAGTGAGAGAGAGTGAGAGAGTGAGAGAGAGTGAGAGAGAGTGAGAGAGTGAGAGAGAGAGAGAGAGAGAGAGAGAGAGAGAGAGTGAGAGAGAGAGAGAGAGAGAGAGAGAGAGAGTGAGAGAGAGTGAGAGAGAGAGAGAGAGAGAGAGTGAGAGAGAGAGAGAGAGAGTGAGAGAGAGTGTATGTGTGTGTAAAGTTCTTCACGTGTATTTCAACACACATGACTGTCTATAGATGAATACTGAGCAGTATTCACATGTACACACTCCGATGATGTCACACATAATTGATAAGCTGTTTAAGGCTATTTATATTATTATTAATTCATTGATTTATTTTTATTATATTTACTTAGTTATTTTTAAGAGGGGAGGAGGGGTTTTCTGATCATTATTTCATCTTTATTAATAGTTTAGGGTAAAGTAAAAGGGGTGAGAAGTGGGGGTTGGGGCGGGGGTGTAGGTGGAGGGTTGGGGGGGGGGGGCGGGTGTGTAGGTGGAGGGTTGGGGGGGGGGCGGGGGTATAGGTGGATAAGGATAAAAGGGGTTGAAGAGCACAGCTGATAAAGAAAAGCGAAGTATGAGGGGAATAGAAAAGGGTGTCGAAGACGCACCAAAAGGAGGAGGAATAGGAGATGAAGGCTCGAAATTGGAGGGAGCGTGGAGGGGATGGAGGGATAGTAGAGGGATAGTGCAGGAGAGGCGCGAGGCTAGACAAGACCCGAGGCAGCGTAGCAGACACAACTGGAAGTTGGGATAGTTAGTGGTGCTGTAAGTACTATCTCATTTATTTATGCACCCTATCCCATGGGCGGTGGTAGAAATGGTTATACACGGGATGGGACACTTTTAAAGTGTTATCCCACCCTCCAAGCTGGGGGACCCTCCAAGCTGGGGGACCCTCCAAGCTGGGGACCCTCCAAGCTGGGGACCCTCCAAGCTGGGGGACCCTCCAAGCTGGGGGACCCTCCAAGCTGGGGGACCCTCCAAGCTGGGGGACCCTCCAAGCTGGGGGACCCTCCAAGCTGGGGGACCCTCCAAGCTGGGGGACCCTCCAAGCTGGGGGACCCTCCAAGCTGGGGGACCCTCCAAGCTGGGGGACCCTCCAAGCTGGGGGACCCTCCAAGCTGGGGGACCCTCCATCACACCCTCCAGGCTGGCCTCCTCCAGGTAAACAAGAGCCATGGTTGCCCTCCCCAAAATAGTACACACCACTTGAACCTGAATATACAAGACTTCACCCCTTCACCCCTCCCCCCATGCCCCCTCCCCACCACCAGCCCCCCTCCCCCCACCACTATAGATAGTGGGGGGGGGGGAGGGACAAACACAATTATTTCAATGAAAACTAATTACTTCACTACAAACGTTGTTTAACCTATAATATACTGGAGTTTAACTTGTGAAGCCGTTTTGTGGTTATCTTGAGGTTATCTTGAGATAATTTCGGGGCTTTAGTGTCCCCCGGCCCGGTCCTCGACCAGGCCTCTACCCCCCAGGAAGCTGCTCGTAGCAGCTGTCTAACTCCCAGGCAACTATTTACTGCTAAGTAACAGGGGGCATCAGGGTGAAACACACATTTTGCCCATTTGTCTCCGCCTCCACCGAGGATCGAACCCCGGAACCTCAGGACTACGAATCCGAAGCGCTGTCCACCTAGCTATCAGGCTCCCCCTGGTTATTCTTTCCCTTTATCACCCCACAGATCGAGTCTGTCGGGGGGGGGGGGGGTGGTGGTAACTATCCCCTCCTGCAAGTTACGGGATAGTTAGTTACCCTGCCATCAGTTCGATCCATAACGAACACAACCTGATGTACTTTAAACCAATGGTGGCTCGCTGGAGTGTCGTGAAATTCCGTTTTCCATTCGTGGGGCCTCTGTCGAGTTACAGCCCCGCTCCTGTGCCAGGTAAGTCCACTACGGGCTCACCATAGCCCGTGCTACTTGCCCCGCTCCTGTGCCAGGTAAGTCCACTACGGGCTCACCATAGCCCGTGCTACTTGCCCCGCTCCTGTGCCAGGTAAGTCCACTACGGGCTCACCATAGCCCGTGCTACTTGCCCCGCTCCTGTGCCAGGTAAGTCCACTACGGGCTCACCATAGCCCGTGCTACTTGCCCCGCTCCTGTGCCAGGTAAGTCCACTACGGGCTCACCATAGCCCGTGCTACTTGCCCCGCTCCTGTGCCAGGTAAGTCCACTACGGGCTCACCATAGCCCGTGCTAGTTGCCCCGCTCCTGTGCCAGGTAAGTCCACTACGGGCTCACCATAGCCCGTGCTACTTGCCCCGCTCCTGTGCCAGGTAAGTCCACTACGGGCTCACCATAGCCCGTGCTACTTGGCACTTTTAGTTCCCAGTAGCTGAATCTAAAAACAACAACAGCGTCTCTGCCGCGTCCTGTTAAGTCCATCTCCACAGCGCCAATATCCTGCCAAACACGGCGGGCCCCGTTGGTCCAAAGGTGGTCCAAAGGTGGTCCAGATGTAGAGACAGTGAGTGTGGTGCCCTGGCGGAGGCAGCTTCACCAGCAGTGGCCTCCATAACCCTCCAAGTGAGTGAATTAGTATTAGCTAATCAGCGGCTGCACTTGTTTATACGCGTGATTGACTGAGTGAGAGAGAGAGAGAGAGAGAGAGAGAGAGAGAGTAACACGGGTTAGGTTCTCTCTCTTTACTTCTCTACCTTCTACTCCCTCTACCCGTATTCTTACTTTTTTATTCTCTACCAAGGGACTCCAAAACTTTTACCAAAGCCAACTCCACGCCACGTGGTCCTAAGACGATTGACCGACTTAGGATTCTACACCCAGTATGACGTGACCTAGGCTCTGAGCAAAACCCTAGAGTCGCCTCTACGCTGCCACCACCAGACCAGCTACACAGAGCAATGATCGAGGTCTGGATCGATCACGCTAATTAATGAACCTTGGGGCTTGATCCCCACTAGTAGTTTATAACCTCGGAAACTTGAGTGTGGAATAAATTACACGGTAATGATAATTCCGATTCGATGTTTGAATCGGCGCCCAATACAACTCTGCCTCGTGTGGACCACGTGACCAGGACAAGTTTACACATAAAACACATGGAAATAATGAAATGCAAAATATTAACAAATTTAATTTATTAAAAGAAAACTAAAACAAAATCTAAATATGTTCACTCCCTATCACTTTAACACTCCCTACTTGACCTGAATGGCAAATGAGAAGACTATCCCTATAATTAACAATAGCAACTATACCTTGGGCGACCACAGCTCTAGATGTTGGGCTGGTCTTGGGGAGAGGTAAGATGGTTGGCCTCTTATCCCAGCTGCTCCCGTTTCCACACTGATCTCTCCCTTGTCTCGTCTACCCCAGACAGAACATTGTATCCTTCCGCCTAGTCAAAGTTTTACAAAGTTACTAGCCAGGTTTAAGTTATAACAATTAACCTCTGTTGTACTTAATTGATCCAGACTGGTTGAGTTATTTTACTGAAATTAAATTACACAAACATCTACGGCAGAGCTGTTCCCGATCACAAAAATGGTCATTAAAACTTTGAGAAATCGTAGACCTGTCAACCCTGCTGACCTATGACCGCCGGTCACTCCGCCTTACAAGTTAGATCTGATTCGTGACGTCACTGATGGTGACTTAAACTCAATAATTAGAATACTCTTGATATTGTATCCAGTACTATTATACCATACAATTTTAATGCAAAATGAATAAAGGCTAATTTTCTCTAAATTACTGAATACTATAGGATGATTCATTATACGCAGCTATGAACAAAGCGTTGGTTATTTCTACCGCGAATCCCCTGGGGTCAGGTCACCATGCGGGCTCAGCTTCCCATTCTCTTGTCGATAAACCACTCTGGATAATTCTTACAACAGCCTAGTTTGTTACAAGAGAGAGAGAGAGAGAGAGAGAGAGAGAGAGAGAGAGAGAGAGAGAGAGAGAGAGAGAGAGAGAGAGAGAGAGAGAGAGAGAGAGAGAGAGAGAGAGAGAATATAAAGTGAAAAGAGAGAGGAAACAGATGGAAATTTCTTATTATTTGCTCTTGGTAAACTTTGCGTCCAGCCCGTGACCTGCTTGCTTGCTTGCTTGCTCGCTTGCTTGCTTGCTTGCTTGCTTGCTTGCTTGCTTGCTTGCTCGCTTGCTCGCTTGCTTGCTTGCTTGCTCTCTCTTTGTTTTCAGCGTTTAATAATCACTCACAATCTTGTGTGTAGCTTTTTACTTCAATAGAACCACCACCACCTCCCTACAACCACCACCACCACCACCTCCCTACAACCTGTCACCACCACCACCACCTCCCTACAACCTGCCACCACCACCACCACCTCCCTACAACCACCAACTTGACAATTACCACAAAAGCCATAGACCACTACCACCACCACCCCCCTACAACCACCACCACCATCCTCTACAACAACCACAACCACCACCATCACCCTGTACAACAACTACCACCATTACTGTTGTAATTACCAGCAACGCTACCACCACCACCCCCCCAACACCTTGTGGCCTGCCCAGTATGTGGGTTTTTGCCTGTTTCACCCCAGTGGGGGAAAGTTGCGTAGCGGGCCTGCTGGAGGTCGTGCCCGGGGCCCCCAGCCTGCCTCCCCCCACCACGTGTAAGGGGGTGTGGGAGGGGGGGGGGAGGTGTGAGGGAGATAAAGGGGGGGGGGGGTAGGGAATAACTGGCTTACCTTAGCTGGTTGATTACCTGGTTGATGCCAACACCCACACATCGTGTCAGCGAGGCGGACAGCCCGCCTGCTTTCATAGCTCTCACTGTATTTCCCATTTCTATACTTCCCTTCACCTATGCCTCTCCTTCCTCCTTACTCCCCCCCCCCCCCCACAAAAAGAAGTTGGGTGGGTAGGAAAGTAGAGAGAGGGGGAGTAGGAGGGAAAAGGGGGGGTGGGGTGGGGGCAGAGAGGCGAGGGTTATATCTTGAGACGATTTCGGGGCTTTTAGTGTCCCAGCGGCCCGGTCCTCGACCAGGCCTCCACCCCCAGGAAGCAGCCCGTGACAGCTGACTAACACCCAGGTAACTATTTTACTGCTAGGTAACAGGGGCATAGGGTGAAAGAAACTCTGCCCATTGTTTCTCGCCGGCGCCTGGGATCGAACCCAGGACCACAGGATCACAAGTCCCGCGTGCTGTCCGCTCGGCCGACCAGCTCCCTGGGAAGGGAAGGGAAGGGTAAGGAAGGGTAAGGGAAGATAAAGACCGGGAGTAGTGAAAGATAAAGAAAGTGAAAACTTGTAAGGTCAGACTGGCAAGACGACCTTAATGAGGACGACCTTAATGAGGACGACCTCAATAAAGAGAACCAAGTCCCAGTTGTTTCAAGACAACATAGCCATTTTGAGAGAAAAAAAAGAAAAAAGAATTTTTTTTTCAAGATCAAAAGTGAACAGTTTGGTGAACACGTGAGTAGAGCACAAGAAGGGAGACACTTGGTGGCTGCCGAGGCACTCACCCTCTCACCCATCCAAGTCCAAGCCATTACAGTAATTACACCAAGTCCCTAAGCTAACTTCCATTTTGAGAGAAGAGTGACCCAGATTCTGAGTATTAGGAACGTCAAGGGTCTGCAATCAGCGTCTTAAGATGTGTAATGGCTGTTTTGAGAGTGTAATTACATCTCCGGTACACAGTTGACAAGATTGGCTTCCCTAGGATATGGCAGGATACTTATGCTCTCAATGGAGAAAGTAGCTTGGAGGATAGAGATCTATCCTCCAAGAAAGAAAGCATCTTGGAGGGTGGTCAAGGCTGTGTGTCTTTGGGGCTTGTTGGTATGGGGGGGATGGTGTGGGGGGTGGGGGATGGTGAGGGAGGGTTGTGGTGTGGGGGATGGTGAGGGGGAGGGTTGTGGTGTGGGGGGATGGTGAGGGGGAGGGTAGTGGTGTGGGGGGATGGTGAGGAGGAGGGTTGTGGTGTGTGGGGGGGGAGAGGGGATAGTGTGGGGGGGATGGTGTTGAACATGTGGTGCTAGAGTAATCCCTTGTGGATTATTTCCTAGTGGAAACGAGTATGGGAATTTCTTTATGTTCAGTTAAGGACGCTTGTCCCCTTTTACCCATTGTTTACCTCTTAATTGTTTGATGTTGAAGTCCCCCTCCGCCCCCCCCCCAATCACACCCCTTTCCCCCCCCCCCCTCCTCTATCTCTCACACCATTGATTGACAGTTGAGAGGCGGCACCAAAGACCCGAAGCTCAACCCCGTAAGCCCAACTAGACAACGACGACAACAACTAGGCGAATACAAACACACAAACCAGGTACCTGAACACTATGCCCCCCCCCCCCCCACACACCTTCAACTCGCTCATAAAGTGGAACACCAAAGTGCCGTAACCACAAGTGACGCCCACACCCCAAGAACACTGCTGAGGAGCTGCTGATTTGCTGCTGCTGCTGCTGCTGCTTCTGCTGCTGCTTCTGCTGCTGCTGCTGCTTCTGCTGCTGCTGCTGCCACCACTTGGGGTCAGGATGATACAACACAAGCCAGTGCCAGCCAGGATGGCGACGACAATGGCTGTAGCAGATCCCAAAGACCTCTTGTTACCCCCGAAGACCACCGTCCGGGGGGGGCGCTCAATTGACATAAAAGACCATCTAGGACGATCTGGCGGGAAGCCGCGGCGGCGAAGACATTCACAGACGCAACACGTCGACACGTCCGGCGCCGACACTTTTAAAGTCGTAGACGCTAGTGTTCTTACGACGTGTTCCCACGTGCCTGTCGACGGCGGCTGATGCCTCGTGCCGGTGAGAACTCTACAAGGAGCTTGGACAACACTCTCCTGGTGCTGATTGGCCCGGCGCTGTGGCCCGGCGCTCTGTGGCCCGGCGCTCTCATCAATCACTTTATTGACACTTGTGTCTGTGTTCTTGGCGGATTTGTCCGTGTCAGGTGTATGGGGATAGCGCAGGTGTGCAAGAAGCCAGGTGTATGGGGGCAGCGCAGGTGTGCAAGAAGCCAGGTGTATGGGAGCAGCGCAGGTGCGCAAGAAGCCAGGTGTATGGGGGTAACGCAGGTGTGCAAGAAGCCAGGTGTATGGGGATAGCGCAGGTGTGCAAGAAGCCAGGTGTATGGGGGTAGCGCAGGTGTGCAAGAAGCCAGGTGTATGGGGGTAGCGCAGGTGTGCAAGAAGCCAGGTGTATGGGGGTAACGCAGGTGTGCAAGAAGCCAGGTGTATGGGGATAGCGCAGGTGTGCAAGAAGCCAGGTGTATGGGGGTAGCGCAGGTGTGCAAGAAGCCAGGTGTATGGGGGTAGCGCAGGTGTGCAAGAAGCCAGGTGTATGGGGGTAGCGCAGGTGTGCAAGAAGCCAGGTGTATGGGGGTAGCGCAGGTGTGCAAGAAGCCAGGTGTATTGGGGTAGCGCAGGTGTCCAAGAAGCCCGACACGACTTGCGTAGTCGTCTCACGACTCGATAATGGTCCACAACCGACCGAAACGTCGTGTCTTCATTCCCCGCTGTGGGGGGTTGGGTCATCGTGAATTGTCTGGGATTTTTGATGTGGCTCCCGTTTTGATTTCTTCGCGTTTTACACACAAAAAATGCAAGAGCTTTGACGTGTCTTCAGTGAGCATCACGGTGTTTCCACTCACAAACAAATCCTTGTATCGTTTGCAAAGGATGACATTGTACTATAGTTTGTGTCCTTGTCTGACATGGGAATGGTACAAAAACACTGGAGCAAGCACAGTACCTTCACGGTCTAAGGTCTTCACAGTGGGTAATCTGGATATTAGTTTGACTATGACATTCTGGGTTCTCTTTGTTAGGAGAGGAAAGATTCATCATCCGACTTTGCAAATAAATTTTCCTGGGGCCAGATATACACGAAGCTGTTACACAAGTACTTACGAACGTGTACATCTTTCCTCAATCTTTGACGGCTTTGGTTACATTTATTAAACAGTTTACAAGCATGAAAACTTGCCAGTCAACTGTTGTTATTGTTATAAACAGCCTCCTGGTGCTTCAGAGCTCATTAACTGTTTAATAATTGTAAACAAAGCCGATAAAGATTGTGAAAAGATGTACAGGTTCGTAAGTGCTTGCGTAACCGCTTCGTGAATCTGGTCCCAGGTGCGTATTTTGTGTGTAGTAACACCATGGTCACACCTGTCGGAAGCTTTTGTGAAATCTGTGTATATTACCTGAGTGTTTTGGTCGACTTCCATGGCAGCTAAGGCCATGTCTTAGTGGTCTAGTGAGAGGCAGGAGCGGGCCACCTTTCCAAGCACCCTCCCAGCAGGGCCACCTCTCCCAGCACCCTCCCAGCAGCAGGCACAGGTCAAGCGGGGTCAGACCACTAACCTCTTGTCCACAGACACACCCCCTCCAGACCCCACTGTCCATGAACATAACTAGCAGAGTCACTCCTCTGCTCCCCTTCTCCAATAGGTTAATGAACTGATACCGAAGGGTCACTCAGTGTCCCCGTCCACTGCTGCAACGACTGGTAAAGGTCGGACTTGAACGAGGGGTCACAGGGGTCACAATGTTAGGCCTTTCACTGCCAAAACAACGGGACTCCACCCACACTCTTCAAGTCCCGTCCAACCACTGGCCTTACTCCGGAACAAGACCACATCTCTGGATATAGCGTAATGGTGTCGCTCCGTCGCTACACTCGCCCGTCGTCAAAGTATCTGATAGATAATATATCAAGTTTTGTGCATTACTAAATTACATTGTATGTACGTAGACTATACGGGGTATTAACTGGTTGTTTCTGTATGTGTCTACACACGTACACACACACACACACACACACACACGTATACACACAGGTGGAGATCAGAGGGGCAGGACACCTGAGGTGGAGACCATACATCACAAGCATTTTAGAACGAGTTCGAGTCCTGGAAGGGGGCGTCAAACCGTAACTAAACTCCCTTGTTCGTCCAGCAACAATTGGGCATCTGGTTGTTAATCGATTAGTGCACCGTGTTCCAGTGACAACTAGTAAGGTATGACATACCATGAGCTATGGGAAAGGAAAAGCTGCCAGCCTGCTAACAGGAGTCAGCAGGCGTCTGCTCCTGTACACACCTGTGTACAAAATATTCTGCCCCACCTGTACCTCCCATACACTCCCCCACACCAACCATACACTCCCCCCACACCAACCATACACTCCCCCCACACCAACCATACACTCCCCCCACACCAACCATACACTCCCCCCACACCAACCCCACACTTCCCCCACACCAACCCCACACTTCCCCCACACCAACCCCACACTTCCCCCACAACAACCACACACTCCCCCACAACAACCACACACTCCCCCACAACAACCACACACTCCCCCACACCAACCACACACCCCCCCACACCAACCACACACTCCCCCACACCAACCACACACTCCCCCACACCAACCACACACTCCCCCACAACAACCACACACTCCCCCACAACAACCACACACTCCCCCACAACAACCACACACTCCCCCACAACAACCACACACTCCCCCACACCAACCACACACTCCCCCACACCAACCACACACTCCCCCACACCAACCACACACTCCCCCACACCAACCACACACTCCCCCACACCAACCACACACTCCCCCACAACAACCACACACTCCCCCACAACAACCACACACTCCCCCACAACAACCACACACTCCCCCACAACAACCACACACTCCCCCACAACAACCACACACTCCCCCACAACAACCACACACTCCCCCACAACAACCACACACTCCCCCACAACAACCACACACTCCCCCACAACAACCACACACTCCCCCACAACAACCACACACTCCCCCACAACAACCACACACTCCCCCACAACAACCACACACTCCCCCACAACAACCACACACTCCCCCACAACAACCACACACTCCCCCACAACAACCACACACTCCCCCACAACAACCACACACTCCCCCACAACAACCACACACTCCCCCACAACAACCACACACTCCCCCACAACAACCACACACTCCCCCACAACAACCACACACTCCCCCACAACAACCACACACTCCCCCACAACAACCACACACTCCCCCACAACAACCACACACTCCCCCACAACAACCACACACTCCCCCACAACAACCACACACTCCCCCACAACAACCACACACTCCCCCACACCTACCATACACTCCCCCCACACCTCCCATACACTCCCCCCACACCTACCATACACTCCCCCACACCTACCATAAACATTATTTCATTACATCCACAATTTTATATGTAGAAAAGTGGGCACTTTTGTGTATACACTCCCCACAGTGTTGAGAGTATTGTGGACAACAGGGAATATACTTCACACGCACCAAGCCAACTATTCACCGGTAAATAGGAAAATCGAACACAAGTGTCCGATCAGTCAGGTTGGAACATGTATGTGGTTACAAATTTGTTTGCGACGAATACAGAAATACAGTTACATCTGCACTGCATCATCTCATAATACAGCCAACAGCTGTCAGAAATACAGTTACATCTGCACTGCATCATCTCATAATACAGCCAGCAGCTGTCAGAAATACAGTTACATCTGCACTGCATCATCTCATAATACAGCCAACAGCTGTCAGAAATACAGTTACATCTGCACTGCATCATCTCATAATACAGCCAACAGCTGTCAGAAATACAGTTACATCTGCACTGCATCATCTCATAATACAGCCAACAGCTGTCAGAAATACAGTTACATCTACACTGCATCATCTCATAATACAGCCAACAGCTGTCAGAAATACAGTTACATCTACACTACAAATATAATATGTTTGCTCAATAAATAAAACTCTCATCTTCAACGTAGAGAGCTTCAAGACCCGTCAGTATTCAGTGCATAAATATTATTATATTTGATAAAGAGCCGAGATAAGCGGTCACTCATGAGGAGAGTAAGACATCTGGGTTTTGCGTGAGGGAGTTAATGAGTGCCGGAGCTCCGTGAGGACCGCCTCACCAATGACTTAAATTATCTCCCCAAAATTATATACGATCTGGCCCAGAGAGCGAGAGAGCCATGGTTATGCTGGCCAGAACTAACACCTCACCATCTAAGAAGATTATTCGGCATCTTATCTCTCTCTCTCTCTCTCTCTCTCTCTCTCTCTCTCTCTCTCTCTCTCTCTCTCTCTCTCTCTCTCTCTCTCTCTCTCTCTCTCTCTCTCTCTCTCTCTCTCTCATTCTCTCTCTCTCTCTCTCTCTCTCTCTCTGGGCTACAAGAACCAGTAATAATATTAATAATAATATAAAACACATACAGAGAACACGATACAGTGGTTACTAATGTGTAACAAAGATACATATTTAAGAGTCATTAGATAGTATTCAGGCCATTGTGTATTGAACCACTTAGGTACAGAACATCGTTAGTTCTGCAGCTGCCCTGAGCGGTGTGAAGGGTTACTCTGCTATCCCGTAACACTGGTTTGTTATCATCCACCACTGAGTTTCATGGATTGCGAGGATATCCTCAAGAACACGAGAATGGATGAAATAAGTGCACAAGTTCCATCTTGAGGTTATCTTGAGATGGTTTCGGGGCTTAGCGTCCCCGCGGCCCGGTCCTCGACTAGGCCGCGGGCCGTCCTCATCCCCAGGAAGATATAAAAATAGTCTTTTTATATCACAAGCAGTTCAAGAATTGGCCCACAGCGGTCTGTATACAGGTAGGTCATAGCCCAGGTGAGCTACGGTGAGGTACGGTGAGGTACGGTGAGCCCGTCACACAGTTACTAGTCTTGCTCCACATCCACCTAACTGGGCGGCAGCTTTACAGTCATATGTGCCCCACACCCACCCAACTGGGCGGCAGCTTTACAGTCATGTGCTCCACACCCACCTAACTGGGCGGCAGCTTTACAGTCATATGTGCCCCACACCCACCCAACTGGGCGGCAGCTTTACAGTCATGTGCTCCACACCCACCCATCTGGGCGGCAGCTTTACAGTCATATGCTGCACACCCACCCAACTGGGCGGCAGCTTTACAGTCATGTACTCCACACCCACCCAACTGGGCGGCAGCTTTACAGTCATGTGCTCCACACCCACCCAACTGGACGGCAGCTTTACAGTCATGTGCTCCACACCCACCCAACTGGGCGGCAGCTTTACAGTCATGTGCTCCACACCCACCCAACTGGGCGGCAGCTTTACAGTCATGTGCTCCACACCCACCCAACTGGGCGGCAGCTTTACAATCATGTGCTCCACACCCACCCAACTGGGCGGCAGCTTTACAGTCATGTGCTCCACACCCACCCAACTGGGCGGCAGCTTTACAGTCATGTGCTCCACACCCACCCAACTGGGCGGCAGCTTTACAGTCATGTGCTGCACACCCACCCAACTGGGCGGCAGCTTTACAGTCATGTGCTGCACACCCACCCAACTGGGCGGCAGCTTTGCAGTCATGTGCTGCACACCCACCCAACTGGGCGGCAGCTTTACAGTCATGTGCTGCACACCCACCCAACTGGACGGCAGCTTTACAGACATGTGCTGCACACCCACCCAACTGGGCGGCAGCTTTACAGTCATGTGCTGCACACCCACCCAACTGGACGGCAGCTTTACAGACATGTGCTGCACACCCACCCAACTGGGCGGCAGCTTTACAGTCATGTGCTGCACACCCACCCAACTGGGCGGCAGCTTTACAGTCATGTGCTCCACACCCACCCAACTGGACGGCAGCTTTACAGTCATGTGCTGCACACCCACCCAACTGGGCGGCAGCTTTACAGTCATGTGCTCCACACCCACCCAACTGGACGGCAGCTTTACAGTCATGTGCTCCACACCCACCCAACTGGGCGGCAGCTTTACAGTCATGTGCTCCACACCCACCCAACTGGGCGGCAGCTTTACAGTCATGTGCTCCACACCCACCCAACTGGGCGGCAGCTTTACAGTCATGTGCTCCACACCCACCCAACTGGGCGGCAGCTTTATAGTCACGTGCTCCACACCCACCCAACTGGACGGCAGCTTTACAGTCATGTGCTCCACACCCACCCAACTGGGCGGCAGCTTTACAGTCATGTGCTCCACACCCACCTAACTGGACGGCAGCTTTACAGTCATGTGCTCCACACCCACCTAACTGGGCGGCAGCTTTACAGTCATGTGCCCCACACCCACCCAACTGGGCGGCAGCTTTACAGTCATGTGCTCCACACCCACCCAACTGGGCGGCAGCTTTACAGTCATGTGCTCCACACCCACCTAACTGGGCGGCAGCTTTACAGTCATGTGCCCCACACCCACCCAACTGGGCGGCAGCTTTACAGTCATGTGCCCCACACCCACCCATCTGGGCGGCAGCTTTACAGTCATGTGCTCCACACCCACCCAACTGGGCGGCAGCTTTAGGGAAGGAATGGTGTCCAACCACTTGTGGACGGTCGTGGGATTGAACGCCGACCTGGCATGAAGCGAGACCGTCGCTCTACCGTCCAGCCCAAGTGGTTGGGCATGTGATGAATAGTTCCCCCTTGTCACTGGCTGGGTATTCTGTGAGTCCAGACCCTGGGGCCGAGGACAAGAAGTGGCTTCTGTTAGGCGGCCACCGTGGGTGTGGGGGGAGGTGGGGTAGGGTGTGGGTGGGGGGCAGGGGGGGGCATTCTGAGGCTGATGTGGGCGTTCACATCGTGATGCTTACCCACCAGAACCCACGATAACACCCCCCCCCTACCCTTCCAGTGATGAATGAACTGGGTGTGTGGGTAGGGGGGTTACTCACCCCACACCCCCACCCTTAAATTCTCACACACCCCCACTCTTACCCCTCCTCTCTGCCTTCCCACTCTCGCAACCACCATCCCCCCCCCAACTACCCCACACCCTCCCTCCCCCCCCCCATCTACCCCCACACTCTCTCTCTCTCTCTCTCTCTCTCTCTCTCTCTCTCTCCCCCCACCCCACCATCAGAGGGTCGTGGCTTGCTCGGAGAAACCTGCACGAGCCATCGAAAGATTGAACTGCAGGAGGCGCAGTCTTCTCAGACTACAAGACGGGCTCACCATAGACCGTGCTACTTGGAACTTTTTGTTCCAGGAAGCGAATCTACAACAATATACTCAAGATCTGGGGATCATCTTTAGTCGAAAGCCAAAGAAAATCAACGCATAAATGTTCGAAATAAGGCCATTAGGACACAGGGATATATTTCTAGAAGCGTTAGAAATAAATCACCTGGTGACACACAGAGATCACAATAGCATGATGTATCAAATGAACAAATCCACAAGGGCCGTGACGAGGTTTCGAACCTACGTCCGAGAGGATCCCGGACGCTGCCTTATTTATTTTTTGTTCATTAAAACAGCTGGTGTCATTCTTCAGCTATATCTTGCTCTTGTCAGACGCCATTCACATTATGTAGTTCAATTTTTGTCCCCATACGACAGAACAATGGTGACTATTACACTACCTATTACACTAAGGAGAGCCGGTCGGCCGAGCGGACAGCACGCTGGACTTGTGATCCTGTGGTCCCGGGTTCGATCCCGGGCGTCGGCGAGAAACAATGGGCACAGTTTCTTTCACCCCTATGCCCCTGTTACCTAGCAGTAAAATAGGTACCTGGGTGTTAGTCAGCTGTCACGGGCTGCTTCCTGGGGGTGGAGGCCTGGTCGAGGACCGGGCCGCGGGGACACTAAAGCCCCGAAATCATCTCAAGATAATCACCTACACCACGGGAGACATCTGCCGTCACGCAGGGTGCAGTCGCACCTCCACAGATCTCTAGTATCAGCTCTAGATACTGGTAATGGCTCAAAAGGGCCACCACTTACGGGCTATTCATGCCCGTGCCACCTTTTGGGTGGCTTAATCTTCATCAATCATCTCAAGATAAACTTTACATATGGAAAACGAAAATACTAACTGCTACAAGGCTTATTAATTACCAACTTGGAACAACATCGACCTAGAGAAGGTCATATTGGCAGCAGAATCCCCCCACCCTCCATAGGCAATGATCACTGTTGACCAGATCACACACTAGAAGGTGAAGGGACGACGACGTTTCGGTCCGTCCTGGACCATTCTCAAGTCGATTGTGAGAATGGTCCAGGACGGACCGAAACGTCGTCGTCCCTTCACCTTCTAGTGTGTGTGATCTGGTCAACATACTTCAGCCACGTTATTGTGACTCCTCGCCTGCCAATGAACACATCCCTTGCTGAACACATCCCTTGCTGAACACACCCCTTGCTGAACACACCCCTTGCTGAACACATCCCTTGCTGAACACATCCCTTGCTGAACACATCCCTTGCTGAACACATCCCTTGCTGAACACATCCCTTGCTGAACACATCCCTTGCTGAACACATCCCTTGCTGAACACATCCCTTGCTGAACACATCCCTTGCTGAACACATCCCTTGCTGAACACATCCCTTGCTGAACACATCCCTTGCTGAACACATCCCTTGCTGAACACATCCCTTGCTGAACACATCCCTTGCTGAACACATCCCTTGCTGAACACATCCCTTGCTGAACACATCCCTTGCTGAACACCTCCCTTGCTGAACACACTCGACAAAGAACACCACACGCTAATCCCAGGAATTAGAAACTTCCCATATGAAGAGAGACTGACAAAAAATTAATTTGCATTCTCTAGAAAACGGGGAAGAGTTAAGGGGTGACATGACTAAAGTGTACAAGTGGATGATTGGGCATTACAATGGAAATATTGAAGTTCCAATTACCTGGGCTCTATGAGGCTCGAACCCTGAACCCCACGTGTGAGAGGTCGACCCTCTATCCACCGAGTCTTAATACTTAACAATTAGTAGTCATAATATTAATACTTAATATTGAGTAATCTTTTAAATATTTAAGTTATTAAATATATAAACACATAATAGAACACAAATATATATTGAACACGTTTAGATTTAGCAAAGACCTGGGTAAATACTGGTTTGGAAACAGGGTTGTTGAGTTGGGCAACAAATTACCGGGTAGCATAATAGACGCAGGATCGACGGGTTGTTTCAAGCGTAGGTTAGACATGTGTGTGAACGAGTGAGGGTGGGTAATAAATAGCAGCTGCCTCATACGCGTTCAGCATCTTGTGAATGCGTTTAGTAACAGATGTAAACGCGTTCAGCATCTTGTGAATGCGTTTAGTAACAGATGTAAACGCGTTCAGCATCTTGTGAATGCGTTTAGTAACAGATGTAAACGCGTTCAGCATCTTGTGAATGCGTTTAGTAACAGATGTAAACGCGTTCAACATATTGTGATTGCGTTTAGTAACAGATAAACGCGTTCAGCATCTTGTGAATGCGTTTAGTAACAGATGTAAACGCATTCAGCATCTTGTGAATGCGTTTAGTAACAGATAAACGCGTTCAGCATCTTGTGAATGCGTTTAGTAACATAAACGCGTTCAGCATCTTGTGAATGAGTTTAGTAACACATAAACGCGTTCAGCATCTTGTGAATGCGTTTAGTAACAGATAAACGCGTTCAGCATCTTGTGAATGCGTTTAGTAACAGATAAACGCGTTCAGCATGTTGTGAATGTGTTTCGTAACACGTAAACGCGTTCAGCATCTTGTGAATGCGTTTAGTAATAGATAAACGCGTTCAGCATGTTGTGAATGCGTTTAGTAATAGATAAACGCGTTCAGCATCTTATAAATGCGTTTAGCAACAGGTAAACGCGTTCAGCATCTTGTGAATGCGTTAAGTAACAGGTAAACGCGTTGAGAACAGCGCGTCAATAATGCTGGTATCAATGGCTCTCACCTACTGGCATTTCCAAGAGTGTATTCACAACTAATAACCTTACGAGACTGGAGGAAATACCACGAAGTTGAACTCGGGTAAAATGCGTTCTCTCACTTGTTGCTCAGTCACCTGTTCACCGTTATGTGCAAGCTCCTTGCAAGGAGGAGGAGGAGGGGGGGGGGATAAGGAGGGAGATGTCCCAGTGCCCTTAAAAAGAATGAGAGGGAGTGAAGTAGTCCTCCTTGGAAGGGGAGACGGGTGACAGAGAGAACTCCTTGCTCCGCTCCCTGACATTTCGCCCTTCCAGTAAAAGTGAGCAGATCTCTCGCTCGCAGAAATTTACGCCGCCCCCCATCGCTTCCCCTGGGGGATGGTGGTAGGGGGATGGTGGAGACGTAGACCCGAGGGAAGGGAAGACTGACCAAGAAGGAGGAGGAGGAGGGGTTGGGGAATGTCAAGGAAAGGCAGTGAGAGGAGCAGATTTACACATGTGACACAAAGTTCATACATGAGGACTAAGCAGCGTTGATGGATTACACCCAGCTCCCCCTTCCCCCCCTACCACCATTCCAATCCCCCATCCCCAGAATCCACCCCCTACCCCCATTCCAATCCCCCCACCCCCAAAATCCATCCTCTACCCCCATAAACAATATCCACCTCTAATGCCACCAGTGCCCAAGAAAGCCAGACAATACACAAGCAAATTACTAAGACACCTAAATCAAAATGTTTAAAGTTTTGAAGTAGCGAGAATAGCGATAAAGAAGACTCAGCCAGGTACCGTACCTGTAGTACTGGACTAAATTATTAAACTATAATAAGGATCAAGACGAAACCACACACTACAAGATGCGGAGACGACGACGTTTCGGTCCGACAGTCGACTTGATAATGGTCCAGGACGGACCGAAACGTCGTCGTAGTCTCATCTTCTGGTGTGTGGTCTGGTCATCAGCGGCCAGATTCACGAAGCAGTTATGCAAGTACTTACGAACGTGTACATCTTTCGACAATATTTGACGCCTTTCTTTACATTTATTAAACAGTTTACAAGCATGAAAACTTGCCAATCAACGGTTATTATTGTTATAAACAGTCTCCTGGTGCTTCGGAGCTCATTAACTGTTTAATAATTGTAAACAAAGCCACCAAAGATTGAGAAAAGATGTTCAGGTTCGCAAGTGCTCGCGTAACTGCTTCGTGAATCTGGCCCCAGATCTTCAGCCCCATTATTGTGACTCGTCGCCAGTATAACAAGACTCGCGTAACATCAGAAAAAGGGGGAATCAAAACAAAAGCGAAACAGCTGTCACTGCATCACCAGACGCTCAAGAAGTAAACAAAGTCAGCGCCGAGGCTCAACGTCCTCACGACTTAGAATGTCAGGATGAAAGGGACAAAAAATATGAGGAGGAGGAGGAAGGCGCGGAGGGTGTTCAAGGTGTACCAGAATGAACAGCCTGAACAACAACAATAATAATAATAATAATTCCTTCCATTTAGCGAGGTGTGCCCCCTCCTGGCCCCCCCCCACCCCCCCCCTGTCTAAATGTTACCCGGCGACCCTCATCAGAGGGTGGGGGGGGGGGGGAATCTCTCACGTCTCCTCCCCTCACATTCCTGATACTCCTTCCCCCCCTCTCTCTCCCTCTCTCTTCCTCCCTCTCCCCCTCTGCCTCTCCCTCCCTCTCTCTCCCTCTCTGCCTCTCTCTCCCTCTCTCTGCCTCTCTGCCTCTCTCTGCCTCTCTGCCTCTCTCTCTCCCTCCCTCTCGCTCACTCTTTCCCCAGAAAATGAAGCACATCCTAGATTAGATTTATTATACATTCCGTACCCATCCTGTGGGCGGTTGTGCACCCTTAGGAACGTACGCCGTTGTTTACATGTTGATATACAGAGAACGGCAGTTTAAACATACACTATTCTAAACGTGGGTGTGTATAATGTCTCCATTGTCCGCGACCCGAGATCAGTATAGGGCCTTGACGGGCTTGGTGATAATGAGGGCTCACAACCCTCTCTCAGATTATGGCACTCCAGGTGCTTGTGTGGCACTCCGGCAGGTGCTTTTAAGAGAATAAATCAGGTGCTTGTAAGACAATAAATCAAGTGCTTGTATGGCAATAAATCAAGTGCTTGTAAGACAATAAATCAAGTGCTTGTATGGCAATAAATCAAGTGCTTGTAAGACAATAAATGAAGTGCTTGTAAGACAATAAATCAAGTGCTTGTAAGACAATAAATGAAGTGCTTGTAAGACAATAAATCAAGTGCTTGTAAGACAATAAATCAAGTGCTTGTAAGACAATAAATCAAGTGCTTGTAAGACAATAAACCAAGTGCTTGTAAGACAATAAATCAAGTGCTTGTAAGACAATAAATCAAGTGCTTGTAAGACAATAAATCAAGTGCTTGTAAGACAATAAATCAAGTGCTTGTAAGACAATAAATCAAGTGCTTGTAAGACAATAAATCAAGTGCTTGTAAGACAATAAACCAAGTGCTTGTAAGACAATAAATCAAGTGCTTGTAAGACAATAAATCAAGTGCTTGTAAGACAATAAACCAAGTGCTTGTAAGACAATAAATCAAGTGCTTGTAAGACAATAAATCAAGTGCTTGTAAGACAATAAACCAAGTGCTTGTAAGACAATAAATCAAGTGCTTGTAAGACAATAAATCAAGTGCTTGTAAGACAATAAATCAAGTGCTTGTAAGACAATAAATCAAGTGCTTGTAAGACAATAAATCAAGTGCTTGTAAGACAATAAATCAAGTGCTTGTAAGACAATAAATCAGGTGCTTGTAAGACAATAAATCAGGTGCTTGTAAGACAATAAATCAGGTGCTTGTAAGACAATAAATCAGGTGAACAATCAGCCTGGTGAGATCACCAGTCGACTAACAACCACCACTCGGGGGACCAATACAAAACAAGTTACATGTCGTGTTATTGTGGTACAGGACGCTGATTGGCTGGGGTGAGGCAAGGTGAAGGTGAGCGACTGGAGCAGGGTAGTGGGTGAAGGTGTCTGGAGCAGGGTGCGGGCCGCTCCAAGCAACAGCCTGTTGGATCAAACTCTCAACCAGTCAGGCCTGGGTGGAGAGGTCCTACAAGAAGGCTCTGGGTTAAGGAAGCGATTTCCGTCCACCTTAGCCACTTGGGCTGGACGGTAGAGCGACGGTCTCGCTTCATGCAGGTCGGCGTTCAATCCCCCGACCGTCCACCAAGTGGTTGGGTTATCTTGAGGTTATCTTGAGGTTATCTTGAGATGATTTCGAGGCTTTTTAGTGTCCCCGCGGCCCGGTCCTCGACCAGGCCTCCACCCCCAGGAAGCACCCCGTGACAGCTGACTAACACCCAGGTACCTATTTTACTGCTAGGTAACAGGGGCATAGGGTGAAAGAAACTCTGCCCATTGTTTCTCGCCGGCGCCCGGGATCGAACCCGGGACCACAGGATGACAAGTCCAATGTGTGCTGTCTGCTCGGCCGACCGGCACCATTCCTTTCCCTCCGTCCCATCCCACATCCTTATCCTGACCCCTTCCAAGTGCTATATAGCCACAATAGCTTGGTGCTGCTGCTGTTGTTTAAGATTCGCTACCTGGAACAAAAAGTTCCAAGCAGCACGGGCTATGGCGATCCCCGTAGATGTTCCTGAGCTTGGTGCTTTCCCCCCCTGATAGTGCCCTTCCCACCACCACACACACCTCCCGCCACCTTGACATTTAGCGCCAGTAAAAGGCGCCCTACAAAAACCCCCAGAGAGCAAGGGGGTCATCTCTGTTCATCCTCCCCCCTCACCCTCCAAGGATGCACCAACGCACGCCTCACCATTAGCATAACAGGTGCGGTCCACCACCCTACCACGAGCACCGCTCCTGTGCCAGGTAAGTCCTCTACGGGCTCGCCATAGCACGTGCTACTTGCCCAGCTCCTGTGCCAGAGAAGTCCACTACGGGCTCGCCATAGCCCGTGCTACTTGGAACTTGTTCCCAGTAGCTGAATCTGTAACAACAACCACCCAACCATGCCTCGCCTCCTTCAAGCAACCACTCCAAACATCTACATTTGGCATAAACAAACCACTTTGGTCCAATAAACGGAGCACATGGGCACTTAATATGACAGATCAAAGCCTTTTCTCATAGCCTGAAAAGGAGGACTGAAACGAAGGAGGCACTAGTAAACCAGGCGAGTTTACCTGGTGAGGTTACATAATCCAGGTGAGTTTACGTGGGCTTAAACGAGTACTTAACACCTGTGGTCCTGGTAATGGAACTATCAGCGAAAGTGCCAAGCCATTACGACTGCATAGCACTTTGGAAGGGGTCAGGATAAGGAATTGGGATGGGACAAGGGGAAAGGAAAGGTGCCCAACCACTTGTGTTCAATAAACCCTTGAACTATATGTTTAACACTTCTCTAACCCTGTCCATGTAGGACAGAAGAAAATGTATATATATGCTGGTTAGCATTGTAAATGTGTGGCCACGTCTGTGGTAGAAAATAATAATAATAAAAAAATTGTGGACGGTCGAGGGATTGAACGCCGCGACCCTAAGGGGGTGACCGTTGCCTTCTGCGAGCGATAAGGTCATCTCGCCACCACCTTCTTGGCCTTACCTCCGGCGTCGACAGGCTCTGGCCTAACAGGGCTTGTGCTAGAGTAAACAAAGATTGGGTGAGAAGCACGAATGTGCGGATGGTGTGGGTGTTGCAGCATCATCATCCACAATCTCATCCATCCCCATCTCATCCATCCCCCACACGCCTCAGGCCGTCTCCCAAACACCCCCCCCCCCCCCCCAACACGTCGGCTAACAACACACTTAGAGATACAATCTATTGTTTAACCCCACAAGTCTCTCAACAATTACCTACAGCAAAATAACACCGGTCCGCCACTCAACATGGCGACGCGAAGACCTCAAATACAGGATAATTCACTAAGGACAAAAAGAAAATCACTGAACTGGGAGAATTTTCAGTATGGGAGAGTATGCAAATATCCTGCAAAATCTAATGTATTTATCTCTTGTCTTTCTTCATTGTTCAATAGACTTTTTCAAATCATTCATCTCCAAATAGACAATAAATCGACCTCCTAAACTGTTGTATAGAGCGTAACAATACAAGAGGTGGCACGATTTGTCTTGTATAATAGTGTATTTTCTCCCACATACGCGGCCATACATTTATACACAGCTAACCGGCATACATTTCATGTCCTACATAGACAGGGGTAGACAGGAGTAGACAGGTGCTACGGTATATAGCGAGTTACTGAGCGTTGAACGACACAAGGTGATTAAAGATCTTTCACACTGCCAATCAGTGTATATATATACATGTTTACCGTCATACAAATAATGTGATTAAGAGGCAGTTGTCCGGGTGAAGACAGATAGACAGACCCAAAGAAGACAAGACATACAACAAGTGACTGTCTATCAGCATAAGACCGGAACACTAACACATACATTGGCCTAGCGAACAACCTCTACAAGACCGTCGGTAGAGCGACGGTCTCGCTTCATGCAGGTCGGCGTTCAATCCCCGACCGTCCACCAAGTGGTTGGGCACCATTCCTTATCCCCGTCCCATCCCAAATCCTTATCCTGACCCCTTCCCAGTGCTATATAGTCGTAATGCCTTGACGCTTTCCTCCCTGATAGTTCCCTTCTCTTCCCCCTTTTTTCTCAAGAGTAACTGTCTTGCCTGGAGTATACCAGGAGTATACCTGCAGTATACCTGGAGTGGGTTCTGGGAATTCTTAAGTCTTCCCAAGCCCTGCCTGCTGGGTCCTGGCTCGCCTTGAGGTAACTTTGCCCAACAGGCTGCTAATTAGAGCGGCCGGAGCTCACATTTCTTGCCAGATTTGTCTAATTGTTTCCTTAAACACGTCGACTTTTGCTCCGGCAACATGTCTATGTTTGTTGGGAGGATATTAAGAGTCGTGGACCTCTGGTTTTCAGTGTGTTTGACACCTGTACTCTTCACTGGGTCTGTTCTGCATTTCCTTCCATAACTTTTGTTCCATTAGGTATATTAGGCGGGTGAGCACATTTGGGGCCCTGACCTTCCAGTATCTAACCTAGATAAGATCCTAGATCTAAGTACCTAGATCTAACCTGTATCTATGTATTTACGTATGTAAGTTAGCTTAGCATTTTAAAAGCACCGAATCACCTCCTGTGGTTGATTGTTCAATAAACCCCTGAACTATATGTTTAACACATCTCTAACCCTGTCCACGGAGGACAGAAGAAAATGTATATATGGTGGTTAGCATTGTAAATATCTGGCGACGTCTGTGGTAGAAAATAATAATAAAAAGTCTCTAACCTGTATTTGAGACCTTTCTCGTCTCCTTTATACAGAATACATTTTGAGAGCTTAGAGACGATCCCATTGTTGTTATTATTTAAGATTCGCTATTTGGAACAAAATGTTCCAAGTAGCACGGGCTATGGTGAGCCCGTAGATGACGATCTCAGTAATGAAGCTGGTTTATAGCGTCTGTGGCTTGAATGTTCTCTGTATTACCTCTGTTTGTAAGCCGGTCGAGGGAGCAGACAGCACGCTGGACTTGTGATCCTGTGGTCCCGGGTTCGATCCTGGGCGCCGGCGAGAAACAATGGGCAGAGTTTCTTTCATCCTATGCCCCTGTTACCTAGCAGTAAAATAGGTACCTGGGTGTTAAGTCAGCTGTCACGGGCTGCTTCCTGGGGGTGGAGGCCTGGTCGAGGACCGGGCCGCGGGGACACTAAAGCCCCGAAATCATCTCAAGATAACCTCAAGAAGCCAGCTGGCTGGTGCCGGACACTGATCTCCAGCACCAGGAGGAGGCTGGCCGCCCGCCAGCTGGCTACCGCCACACAGTGTTCCATCTCGACTCCCCTGCCTCCTTCACAACCTTCTGGACACCTGGTGTATCTTGAGATGATTTCGGGGCTTAGTGTCCCCCGCGGCCCGGTCCTCGACCAGGCCTCCAACCCCCAGGAAGCAGCCCGTCACAGCTGACTAACTTCCAGGTACTTATTTTACTGTTAGGTAACAGGGGCATAGGGTGAAAAAAACTCTGCTCACTGTTTCTCGCCGGCGTCCGGGATCGAACCCGGGACCACAGGATCACGCGTCCAGTGTTCTGTTCGCTCAGCCACCGACTCTCCGGCGCCGTGAGCTTAATGTAATTTGATTTTAACTGTAGATGGCTACACTGATGGAGGTCGTGTTGTAGTGTAGATGGCTACACTGATGGAGGTCGTGTTGTAGTGTAGATGGCTACACTGATGGAGGTCGTGTTGTAGTGTAGATGGCTACACTGATGGAGGTCGTGTTGTAGTGTAGATGGCTACACTGATGGAGGTCGTGTTGTAGTGTAGATGGCTACACTGATGGAGGTCGTGTTGTAGTGTAGATGGCTACACTGATGGAGGTCGTGTTGTAGTGTAGATGGCTACACTGATGGAGGTCGTGTTGTAGTGTAGATGGCTACACTGATGGAGGTCGTGTTGTAGTGTAGATGGCTACACTGATGGAGGTCGTGTTGTAGTGTAGATGGCTACACTGATGGAGGTCGTGTTGTAGTGTAGATGGCTACACTGATGGAGGTCGTGTTGTAGTGTAGATGGCTACACTGATGGAGGTCGTGTTGTAGTGTAGATGGCTACACTGATGGAGGTCGTGTTGTAGTGTAGATGGCTACACTGATGGAGGTCGTGTTGTAGTGTAGATGGCTACACTGATGGAGGTCGTGTTGTAGTGTAGATGGCTACACTGATGGAGGTCGTGTTGTAGTGTAGATGGCTACACTGATGGAGGTCGTGTTGTAGTGTAGATGGCTACACTGATGGAGGTCGTGTTGTAGTGTAGATGGCTACACTGATGGAGGTCGTGTTGTAGTGTAGATGGCTACACTGATGGAGGTCGTGTTGTAGTGTAGATGGCTACACTGATGGAGGTCGTGTTGTAGTGTAGATGGCTACACTGATGGAGGTCGTGTTGTAGTGTAGATGGCTACACTGATGGAGGTCGTGTTGTAGTGTAGATGGCTACACTGATGGAGGTCGTGTTGTAGTGTAGATGGCTACACTGATGGAGGTCGTGTTGTAGTGTAGATGGCTACACTGATGGAGGTCGTGTTGTAGTGTAGATGGCTACACTGATGGAGGTCGTGTTGTAGTGTAGATGGCTACACTGATGGAGGTCGTGTTGTAGTGTAGATGGCTACACTGATGGAGGTCGTGTTGTAGTGTAGATGGCAACACTGATGGAGGTCGTGTTGTAGTGTAGATGGCAACACTGATGGAGGTCGTGTTGTAGTGTAGATGGCAACACTGATGGAGGTCGTGTTGTAGTGTAGATGGCAACACTGATGGAGGTCGTGTTGTAGTGTAGATGGCTACACTGATGGAGGTCGTGTTGTAGTGTAGATGGCTACACTGATGGAGGTCGTGTTGTAGTGTAGATGGCTACACTGATGGAGGTCGTGTTGTAGTGTAGATGGCTACACTGATGGAGGTCGTGTTGTAGTGTAGATGGCTACACTGATGGAGGTCGTGTTGTAGTGTAGATGGCTACACTGATGGAGGTCGTGTTGTAGTGTAGATGGCTACACTGATGGAGGTCGTGTTGTAGTGTAGATGGCTACACTGATGGAGGTCGTGTTGTAGTGTAGATGGCTACACTGATGGAGGTCGTGTTGTAGTGTAGATGGCTACACTGATGGAGGTCGTGTTGTAGTGTAGATGGCTACACTGATGGAGGTCGTGTTGTAGTGTAGATGGCTACACTGATGGAGGTCGTGTTGTAGTGTAGATGGCAACACTGATGGAGGTCGTGTTGTAGTGTAGATGGCAACACTGATGGAGGTCGTGTTGTAGTGTAGATGGCAACACTGATGGAGGTCGTGTTGTAGTGTAGATGGCAACACTGATGGAGGTCGTGTTGTAGTGTAGATGGCTACACTGATGGAGGTCGTGTTGTAGTGTAGATGGCTACACTGATGGAGGTCGTGTTGTAGTGTAGATGGCTACACTGATGGAGGTCGTGTTGTAGTGTAGATGGCTACACTGATGGAGGTCGTGTTGTAGTGTAGATGGCTACACTGATGGAGGTCGTGTTGTAGTGTAGATGGCTACACTGATGGAGGTCGTGTTGTAGTGTAGATGGCTACACTGATGGAGGTCGTGTTGTAGTGTAGATGGCTACACTGATGGAGGTCGTGTCGTAGTGTAGATGGGCCCTCCATCCTCCATCAAATCAACAAAAACCTGTTTAATGTTTTGTAGAAAACATATCAGTGTCTTAGTGTAAAGCTTTAGCTTTACTTAAAGCTTAAGCTTGGTGTAAAGCTGGCTATGGCAACAGAACAAATACTCACAAGTCTTCAATCTTGACGCAGCGAGCCAGGAAGGTGCCACCTGTGGTGAGTGTGGCAGTCTTCCAGCCACTGGCAGCAGCCTCCTCCCCCGGCACCAGCTTACTGACGATGATACAGCTTGGAGGAGGAGGAGGAGGCAGGGCTGGGGAGCTAGGGTCCAGGGGCCGCCGGTCCCTGCCACGACCCTCCCGCTGGGGGTCGTCTTCGTCCACTGTGGCAAAAAGACCGCTTTCGATTTTGAGAACGACGCTGCTGACTTTGCGAGAGCCTTCCCTGCTGCGACGCGGTCGCGCGGTCTCGCTAACGCAGCCGTACGTCGGGTTATCTTGGTGCAGCAACGACCTGTGTTGAGGATAACACCTCCCGTCTTTACTCTCCTCTGGTCGTACTGAGGCAACGCTGTTATCTCCCGCTGGATATCTACCTTCTATTTCTGGGTATGTCGAGTCGGACAAAAAGCCGGAATCGAACGTGGTGTTGGTGGTGTGTGCATGAGAGGACACGGTGGAACCCGAGGACAGTAATGGCAGGGGCGTGTTGTCCACCAGCCTGCCATCACGCGGGGGTCTCTTCTCCCCAGCGTGGAAGTTTCTGGGTAAAGTGCCCGACCACAATACTCCTCCTCCAGCCCCGGCAGACGGCGGGGGCTCGGAGGACAAGTTGGGGGTCGAACCATACTGCGGTGAACCTTTATCCTTGCTCCCCAAGCTGGTGCTTCCAGTTCGAACATTCGAAGTCCTTAGATTGTTAAGCTTCTTCACTAAAGACCGAACACACTGGCCACTGCCAGAGCTCGGAGGTCTCGGGTTATCAGGAGTGTTGACATCCTCGTATGTGCCTGGGTTATACTTGGGGCACCTCTGAACTTTGGTCTTGATTATGTGTGACGTTAGAACTTGAGGTCGGAGGACCTGAGACTTGAGTATCTCACCTCTGAGGGCTTGATGTTCGAGGCCGAGCCTACCTTCCTCGTTGGTTTCATCAGAAGGGAACCGGGAGGATTCCAGCACTCCTCCGAATATGAAGTTCTTGATGGCAGAGACGGAGCCGCTATCCGTGCGGGAGACGGAGCCGCTATCGGAGCGGGAGATGGAACTATGAGGCATCTTTGTTAGGACCGCAAAGTCTAGGCACACCCAGTCACGCCTGCATGTGGGCAGGTCCTCCACGCTCTATCCCAAGACTTTCTCTATCCGGGAGAAAAGCAACTGGAAATGTGTTACTTTCCGATATGCACTTAAGGCATAACAGTTGGCCTTAAGAGCCATCAGTTCTTGACAAGGCAGACTCTTGCTTTTTTAGCTCAAATCAACGTAGAATTGTCTGCCGACAACTCTAAGGATCTTCAAGGAGATTCGTCGGCTTCTTCTTGCATATTTCCCCAAGATTGGTAACTCAATCCTCGTCCCAATCTGAGGGAAGCTTCATATCACCACCGGAACGTTCCCTTCTTCAAGCGTCCATCCTGGCGGTGACTGTGGACAGCGCTGCGTCCTACGTGGCGAGTGGACGGGTCGGCACGCTGTGGACGGACCTCTAAACCTGTCCCTCCTGTCCTGGAACCACATAGTATATATATCCAGGGGGAACCACGCACTCACCTTTACGGGCTATTCATGCCCGTGCCACCTCTTGGATGGCTTAATCTTTATCACTCACTCACCTTGATCACTAATTAACAAACACGCTACATATTATTTTGTATTTCAATTCACAGAACTCAAGTGCTTTCACTGGTGGTAAATTTTCATAGAACTCGTAAATTTAGTAACACTGTGATACGCGCGGCACAACTGCTTTTCCATTCTCTTTCCTGTAACACAAAATTGTCAACCAGTTACATTTAAGCTAATTGCCAGGTGACCCTAGAGACCCCGGCACTTCACTGAACACTCTTTGGGGTTCACTGCGACATAGTTCAAGAGATTACTCGCTTGCCAACTCCCTCAAACACACACACTCACACACACACACACACACACACACACACACACACACACACACACACACACACACACACACACACAGCCAGAGCTCAACCTCAGCAAGCACAACTAGGTGAGTACACACACACACCCCAAAGAGCCAGAGCTCAACCTCAGCAAGCACAACTAGGTGAGTACACACACACACACACACACACACACACACACACACACACACACACACACACACACACACACACACACAGCCAGAGCTCAACCTCAGCAAGCACAACTAGGTGAGTATACACACACACCCCAAAGAGCCAGAGCTCAACCCCTGCAAGCACAACTAGGTGAGTACACACACACACACACACACACACACACACACACACACACACACACACACACACACACACACACACACACACTGGAAAACGTTGAAGGGATTAGTTCATAATATCCCTCACCAAAATCATTTATCATCAGAGTAAAAGGCGATAAGAAAATGTGGACATTTGTTCTTTAATGATATATCGCGTTAAGTTCCACAAAAAGAATTCTGGAAAAGTGAAAAAACCACAAATCCCTTCCTTCAGGTGTGGTGCCAACCACCATCTGTCTTGTAGATGGTGGTTGGCATCTTGGACTGTATAGCACTTGAGGACAAGGAGCTGGGATACGAGGACAAGGAGGTCGGGGAGGTGGGGGGGGGGGGGGGAGACGGATGCGGCATATTGGCAGGAGTCTGGAAGCTGACCTGGAATGACTGACTGACTGACTGACTTTCAGCTGGCTCACCATCTTACTCACTCACCAACTCATCTACTCACTCACTCACTGTGCTGCACGGGAAGCTCCTGTGGGGTCCAGAGAGTACAGAGGGGGTCCAGAGAGTACAGAGGGGGTCCAGAGAGAAGAGGGAGTGCAATTCTCAGAGTGCGCGCATAAGGAGTACAAGTTAGCAATAGACAAGAGGAGAACAAGAACAACATCTTTCAAGACGCCTGACCATGCCCACACAACGAGACGCTGTAAAAGTTCACGTCGCTTCCACTACACATTACCAGACCATCACCGGACATGTCCTGTCCAACACCACCAAAGTTAGCACCAGGGATAACGACAATAGGAGATCAGACATTGCTGAAGCACTACACACCAAACACGCGCCCACAGCCAGCTTGCTCTTAGGTACATCTTACCATCCACTAGACAGAGAATTTCCTCCTTACACCACTCCTAGGGAGCAGTAGGCGTGGTGCTACTGCTTCTGCTCCTTCCAATATAGCGACTATATAACCTAACCTGTACCACTTACGGGCTATTCATGCCCGTGCCACCTCTCGGGTGGCTTAATCTTTATCAATCAATCAACATAACCTAACGTAACCTTACCACCACCTTTTTGGTGTATGTGCTCCCGGCCGTCATCCATACACTGCCTCTCAAGATGCTCAATAGTGTTTAAGCGAAACGCTTCCTTTAGTGAGTTTTCCTGCATATTGTGGTGTAGGTACGTGTTGGAGGTGGGCGGGGGGGGGGGGGGGGGTGTACTCACCTAGTTGTGTTTGCGGGGGTTGAGCTCTGGCTCTTTGGTCCCGCCTCTCAACTGTCAATCAACTGGTGTACAGGTTCCTGAGCCTACTGGGCTCTATCATATCTAGATTATAAACTGTGTATGGAGTCAGCCTCCACCACATCACTGCCTAATGCATTCCATCTGTTAACTACTCTGACACTGAAAAATGTTCTTTCTAACGTCTCTGTGGATCATGTGGGTACTCAGTCTCCACCTGTGTCCCCTAGTGCGTGTACCCTTGGTGTTAAAAAGTCTGTCTTTATCTTCTGTGTGTGTGTGTGTGTGTGTGTGTGTGTACTCACCTATTTGTACTCACCTATTTGTGCTTGCGGGGGTTGAGCTTTGGCTCTTTGGTCCCGCCTCTCAACTGTCAATCAACTGGTGTACAGATTCCTGAGCCTACTGGGCTCTATCATATCTACATTTAAAACTGTGTATGGAGTCAGCCTCCACCACATCACTGCCTAATGCATTCCATCCGTTAACTACTCTGACACTAAAAAAGTTCCTTCTAACGTCTCTGTGGCTCATGTGAGTACTCAGTTTCCACCTGTGTCCCCTTGTTCGCGTCCCACCAGTGTTGAATAGTTTATCTTTGTTTACCCGGTCGATTCCTCTGAGGATTTTGTAGGTTGTGATCATGTCTCCCCTTACTCTTCTGTCTTCCAGTGTCGTAAGGTGCATTTCCCGCAGCCTTTCCTCGTAACTCATGCCTCTTAGTTCTGGGACTAGTCTAGTGGCATACCTTTGGACTTTTTCCAGCTTCGTCTTGTGCTTGACAAGGTACGGGCTCCATGCTGGGGCCGCATACTCCAGGATTGGTCTTACATATGTGGTGTACAAGATTCTGAATGATTCCTTACACAGGTTCCTGAACGCTGTTCTGATGTTAGCCAGCCTCGCATATGCCGCAGACGTTATTCTTTTTATGTGGGCTTCATTGTGTGTGTGTGTGTGTGTGTGTGTGTGTGTGTGTGTGTGTGTGTGTGTGTGTGTGTGTGTGTGTGTGTGTGTGTGTGTGTGTGTGTATGCGAGCGCGCGCTTGTAGTTATCTTCATGAGGATGAATAAGATGACTGTGATAATATAGAGGAGAGAGAGAGAGAGAGAGAGCACGCAGCGTGGTTGCCATGTCTCTAGTTCGCCTCAACAGGATGGTTGCATCATCTGGTACCTTGTGCTTGTATAACAACCTCCCTCTTGTTCAGTAACGAGTCACTTGCGTGTGGATGAGTTGCTGCTACTTAGTTGATGAGTCAATTGTCTCATGTTGTTAGATGATGAATCGCTTTTTACAACGTCTATCGGAATATACAATAATTGGTGTTTGGGTAGCAAAATGAGCCGTGTTTGGGGAGCAAAATGAGCCGTGTTTGGGGAGCAAAATGAGCCGTGTTTGGGTAGCAAAATGAGCCGTGTTTGGGGAGCAAAATGATCCGTGTTTGGGGAGCAAAATGATCCGTGTTTGGGGAGCAAATGAGCCGTGTTTGGGGAGCAAATGAGCCGTGTTTGGGGAGCAAATGAGCCGTGTTTGGGGAGCAAATGAGCCGTGTTTGGGGAGCAAAATGATCCGTGTTTGGGGAGCAAAATGATCCGTGTTTGGGGAGCAAAATGATCCGTGTTTGGGGAGCAAAATGATCCGTGTTTGGGGAGCAAATGATCCGTGTTTGGGGAGCAAATGAGCCGTGTTTGGGGAGCAAAATGATCCGTGTTTGGGGAGCAAAATGATCCGTGTTTGGGGAGCAAATGATCCGTGTTTGGGGAGCAAAATGATCCGTGTTTGGGGAGCAAAATGATCCGTGTTTGGGGAGCAAATGATCCGTGTTTGGGGAGCAAATGAGCCGTGTTTGGGAAGCAAATGAGCCGTGTTTGGGGAGCAAATGATCCGTGTTTGGGGAGCAAATGAGCCGTGTTTGGGGAGCAAATGATCCGTGTTTGGGAAGCAAATGAGCCGTGTTTGGGAAGCAAATGAGCCGTGTTTGGGGAGCAAATGAGCCGTGTTTGGGGAGCAAATGATCCGTGTTTGGGGAGCAAATGAGCCGTGTTTGGGGAGCAAAATGAGCCGTGTTTGGGGAGCAAAATGAGCCGTGTTTGGGGAGCAAAATGAGCCGTGTTTGGGGAGCAAATGATCCGTGTTTGGGGAGCAAATGATCCGTGTTTGGGGAGCAAATGATCCCTGTTTGGGGAGGAAGTCAGCTGTGTTTGGATGCCAGGTCACCTGTACCTAGCCACTGACACATCAGTATTCACAACACGGCGTGGCCACTGCCTGTAGATCGTGTTTACTCAAGACAATGACTTTTACAGTCAGGGCCAAGGCGTTGTCCTCAGAAACCCAGGTACTCAAGACCCTAATTATACTCCGTGCACGCAAACACACGAACGCAAACACACGAACGCATACACACGAACGCACGCACACGAACGCACGCACACGAACGCACATAGGAAGTGATGTGGTGGAGGCTGACTCCATACACAGTTTCACGTGTAGATATGATAGAGCTCAGTAGGCTCAGGAACCTGTACACCTGTTGATTGACGGTTGAGAGGCGGAACCAAAGAGCCAGAGCTCAACCCCCGCAAGCACACAAATAGGCGAGTACAGACACACGCGCGCGCACACACGGACGTGCATTTTAATTTAACATGCAGGGGTTAATAATCAGAGCAGAATATCTGGAGCAGTTCGCTGATCGGCATGCTTAGTGCAGCATCCCTGAAGCAAGATGAAGGCAGGTTGGGGGGGGGGGTTAAGATGACTGACAGTTTCAAGATTAAACTGCTATCGTTGTTGCTCCATAATCGGTGGTAGAGGCGCGACACCGTCCACGCCACAGGGGCGCCAGCTTGGACATAGTATCCCTGGGGGGATACACCCCAGGGTGGAGGTACCATAGTTGCCAACCAGGTGGCCCCACACTGGATGCTTGGGGGAGAGAGACGGAGATGGAGATAACTTGCATTAGCGTCAGGCTGGTGGGCCACCAATCCGTCTTCAGTGAAGGATGATGCTGCCAGCATTTACATACCAAATGCTCGCTCACAAAACTGCAACATTCATTAAGCGCCAAGAGGCATCATTACTCTGTGCTTGCAATGCACTAGGCAGTGATGTGGTGGAGGCTGACTCCATACACAGTTTCATGTGTAGATATAAGGGTCAAATTGACTCAGGAATGCCCCGCTCCTGTGCCAGGTTAGTCCACTACGGGCTCGCCATAGCCCGTGCTACTTACCCCGCTCCTGTGCCAGGTAAGTCCACTACGGGCTCACCATAGCCCGTGCTACTTGCCCCGCTCCTGTGCCAGGTAAGTCCACTACGGGCTCACCATAGCCCGTGCTACTTGCCCCGCTCCTGTGCCAGGTAAGTCCACTACGGGCTCACCATAGCCCGTGCTACTTGCCCCGCTCCTGTGCCAGGTAAGTCCACTACGGGCTCACCATAGCCCGTGCTACTTGCCCCGCTCCTGTGCCAGGTAAGTCCACTACGGGCTCACCATAGCCCGTGCTACTTGGAACTTGTTCCGAGTAGCTGAATCTATAACAACAACAACAGGTTCAGGAACCTGCTGACCAAGGCTAGAGCCCCATCATGCACTCCACACACCTGTCAATCCAACACTTCCATACAGGAGACAAACAAACTTCACCCCTAGAACCCGGTGAGCGAGCTAGCTTGGCTCAGAGAGCAGGTCTCCAAGCACTTGTCCGGCGTGTCGACAGCACCAAGCCATGACCAAGCTCCTATCCATGAGGTGGATAGTGTGAGTGATGGACGCCACAGCCTAGCCCAGATCACTAGCCCGCCCCAGCAACATGAAGGCTGACTGTGGCGTGAGGGAGCCTTGATGGACGTGTTATCCAGCTAGATAGCAAATATTATAGATGATATCAAAGCTACTGAAGAAGTCTGGATCTAGGTGTGTGTGTGTGTGTGTGTGTGTGTGTGTGTGTGTGTGTGTGTGTGTGTGTGTGTGTGTGTGTATACTTGTCTAATTGTGCTTGCGGGGGTTGAGCTCTGGCTCTTTGGGCCCGCCTCTCAACTGTCAATCAACTGGTGTACAGGTTCCTGAGCCTACTGGGCTTTATCATATCTACATTTGAAACTGTGTATGGAGTCAGCCTCCACCACATCACTGCCTGATGCATTCCACCTGTCAACTACTCTGACACTGAAAAAATTCTTTCTAACGCCTCTGTGGCTCATTTGGGCACTCATTCATATATGTGTGTGCGCTTGTCAGTCAGTCAGACCGTCTGTCCGTCAGTCAGACCGTCTGTCCGTCAGTCAGACCGTCTGTCCGTCAGTCAGACCGTCTGTCCGTCAGTCAGACCGTCTGTCCGTCAGTCAGACCGTCTGTCCGTCAGTCAGACCGTCTGTCCGTCAGTCAGACCGTCTGTCCGTCAGTCAGACCGTCTGTCCGTCAGTCAGACCGTCTGTCCGTCAGTCAGACCGTCTGTCCGTCAGTCAGACCGTCTGTCCGTCAGTCAGACCGTCTGTCCGTCAGTCAGACCGTCTGTCCGTCAGTCAGACCGTCTGTCCGTCAGTCAGACCGTCTGTCCGTCAGTCAGACCGTCTGTCCGTCAGTCAGACCGTCTGTCCGTCAGTCAGACCGTCTGTCCGTCAGTCAGACCGTCTGTCCGTCAGTCAGACCGTCTGTCCGTCAGTCAGACCGTCTGTCCGTCAGTCAGACCGTCTGTCCGTCAGTCAGACCGTCTGTCCGTCAGTCAGACCGTCTGTCCGTCAGTCAGACCGTCTGTCCGTCAGTCAGACCGTCTGTCCGTCAGTCAGACCGTCTGTCCGTCAGTCAGACCGTCTGTCCGTCAGTCAGACCGTCTGTCCGTCAGTCAGACCGTCTGTCCGTCAGTCAGACCGTCTGTCCGTCAGTCAGACCGTCTGTCCGTCAGTCAGACCGTCTGTCCGTCAGTCAGACCGTCTGTCCGTCAGTCAGACCGTCTGTCCGTCAGTCAGACCGTCTGTCCGTCAGTCAGACCGTCTGTCCGTCAGTCAGACCGTCTGTCCGTCAGTCAGACCGTCTGTCCGTCAGTCAGACCGTCTGTCCGTCAGTCAGACCGTCTGTCCGTCAGTCAGACCGTCTGTCCGACCGTCTGTCCGTCAGTCAGACCGTCTGTCAGTCAGTCCGCTAGTCGTGAAGGGATGTCCCACAACAGCATGCGCGACATAAACACCACCTCTCCACCACCCTACTTCAGTTAGCCTAATTTCTTCCCCCCCGCAGGACGAATAAGGCGGCCAGCCTCCGGGGCTGAGGTGCCCAACACGCTCGTCCTTGGATTACCAACACACGCCCAATACCCCCGCCTCGGACTGATACCCAGGAAATATCTCCCTGAACCCCCCACAACCCCGTACAAAACTACCAGCTCTAACTACCATGTCTAACTACGGCCCACTACACGAGTCCTATGGAAACAATGTAACTATTCTAACGGGTGGAATCTTGGCCAATTGGCTTGGGTAGGAGGAGGAAGCAGGGGGAGGTTCGTTAAAACGGGGTCCAGATTAGCATAACTCGTTTTATTTTACTGTAGAGTCTTACTAACAGGACTCACCCAGCATTCCATACGCTGGGACATTCTTCCTGTGACTAACACTCACTCTACACGCACAGTAAACTCTACACCCCATGCTGAACATCGTACACTCACAGTAAACTCTACACTCCATGCTGAACACCGTACACTCACAGTAAACTCTACACTCCATGCTGAACACTGTACACTCACAGTAAACTCTACACTCCATGCTGAACACCGTACACGCACAGTAAACTCTACACTCCATGCTGAACACCGTACACGCACAGTAAACTCTACACTCCATGCTGAACACCGTACACTTGAACAGTCCCACCAACTTCCTCCACGTGAACAAGCGCCACGTAATATTAAAATAAACGCAATGACAACAAAGCCTAAGATGTTACAAAAGAAATTATACCAAAACGTCTTGAGGAGATAAAAAGTCAAGAAAGTCATTAACTTCAACCTGCATTATTGGATCTCCTAACCCCTATCCCTGAAGGTGCTGGTCCACTTAACATACCCAGAGGAGAGCACAAAGGAAGTAGTGATCTTCACTCAAGAGCTGTAGTGCAGAACATTAACAAAAATAACAAAATTAAGATCTGTGAACACGTTATTTAAGTAGTGAAGGATGATCAAGTTGTTGTGGCTCCCCTCTTGTAAGTGGAGACGTGTTGGCACCTGAGGACGCTACACAAGACTAACTTCAATATCACAATTAAAATCACAATTGTATGATGTATCAATGAAAATCATTTTGAGACAATGTAGTGACTCGAACCAGCGTTTCTGGCGATTTCCAGACACCCGACTTAACCGCCTGATTGACTGAAGAGACAACTGACTTTTAGCCTATCGTGGCATAGTCGGTTAAGGCAGGTGTGTGTTCGGGAATCACCAGAACGTGGGTTCGACTCTCTACATTGCCTCAAAATGATGTTCACTAATTCATAGGAATTCATCATGCAAGATCAAAATGGCAAGATATGTCTAGAGATTAGAAAAGTCAGCTAACACGTGTTCCAGTACAAGACAGGTGCAGCGAACACGTGTTCCAGTACAAGACAGGTGCAGCGAACACGTGTTCCAGTACAAGACAGGTGCAGCGAACACGTGTTCCAGTACACACACAGGTGCAGCGAACACGTGTTCCAGTACACACACAGGTGCAGCGAACACGTGTTCCAGTACAAGACAGGTGCAGACGAACACGTGTTCCAGTACACACACGGGTGCAGACGAAAATCTAAAAAATTATGAGAGTGGTGGTGGTTAAGGAAAAGAAACTGTAATAGAATTCCTTTTGGATACAAATATCCAAGATGATTCGGTTAGGCAACGACAGTTGAGCAGCGGAGTTATAAAATCTATGACGAGAGAGAGAGAGAGATAACCACCGCCTGTATCACTTCCTGGGGCGACGTGATACATTTAAAGACACATTGGAGACACGTGTCGTACACTAAATCCCAAACTGTCTGGATTAGGAAAACACTATTTTCCCCCCAAAAGGCGCTGCTCTTCAAACTTTTCCTCACGCTTTGCACCTTCAAGATAACGGAAGATTGAGGGGTTGGCAAATGCTACTGATTGATGACCTGTTCACTTGAGACAGTTTACCGAGTACCATCTGCTTGGCATTACAGAACTTCACCCTCTTGGCCCTGCCACTGTTCACTAATGAACAGTGACAGGGTCCGAGTCACTTTGGTTAACATCAAATTCTCCCCCCTATTGGCTCGCAGCCTACCAGTCACTGATTTCCAGTTTGTCATCCCTGGAAACCCGTTATGAGAACGTTTTCCTAGTCATCACAACTCGGTTGATCAAACCCTGCAGATAATTCACTAATTCCATATTGAGGACCTTTACCCTTGTCCCGTGTAGCTAGATTAACCACACAGCTGCTGTATGGTGCTGTATTGTGCAGGGTATAGTTAGTATTTTGGTGTTGTAGTGTGGTGAATGGTGTTGTATTGAGGTGTCGTATATTGTATTGTGGTGGTGTATGGTTTTGGTGAGTGTGGTGGTGATGTGAGTACAGCGGTGGTGTCAGTATGGTGGCGGTGGTGTGTGGTGCCCTGGTGGGTATGGTGAGGTGTAAGTATGGTGCCCTGGTGGGTATGGTGAGGTGTAGTGGTGGTGTGGGTATGATATATGGTGGTGTAAGCCTCGTGATGGTGTGAGTATGGTGATGGTGGGGATCTTGCCTCCGATTGCTTCACTCTTACAAATAATATCAACAAATTCAGGAAGTTAATGTATGACAGGTGTGTGGGAGTGACGCGACAGGTGTGTGTGGGAGTGAGGTGACAAGTGTGTGTGTGTGGGAGTGACGACAGGTGTGGGCGTGGTGGCAACTGATGTGGTGGACTGGAGACCGGTGTGTGTGTGTGTGTGTGTGTGTGTGTGTGTGTGTGTGTGTGTGTGTGTGTGTGTGTGTGTGTGTTTGGGCCACGCGTAGTCAAGCTGGAGCTCTTAATGTCACTTGTACCTCCACTACACACACACACACACACACACACACACACACACACACACACACACACACACACACACACACACACACACACACACACACACAATACACCCCCCCTACCCCTCCCAACCACACAAGCTGCCAAACAAGCAACAACACTTTAACGCTATTTCCTTCACATAAAAATTTCCAACTTCTCACAAGATCCTCGTCGTCGCACTTGTAAACAAACACCACTTTTCCTGCAACACAAACACTGTTCCACACACTGGGGAGGAGGGAACACAAACCCCAGACCCGTTGCAACACACGATCAACCCCGTGAGCAATGTGCCGGAGGTGGGGGGGTTGGGGGGAGGGGTTGGAGGAGAGTTACTCCGAGCAGACAGGTGATTCAACCTGAGCGCGGAGGTGTGTAGCGCGCGGACGGGATGGGCGCTGGGCACAGACTGGGCAGAGGCGGGCTGTAAGAAGCTGTTGAGACCCCCCCTCTCTCTCTCGCCTGGCTGGCGGGAAGAGACAGAGAGGGAAGAGAGAGAGAGGGGGAAAGAGAAGAGACACAGAGACAAAGGCAGAGAGAGAGAGAGAGTTAGTTTCCATGTGTACTTGCTCTGTCTCTAGCTGATCTTTGCAAGTGACAAGTCCCTTATCAACGTCTTTTCTCTGGTGTTCCGTTGGACTCCTTTCTCCTATCACGCCTCTCAAGGTCATCTGATGAGTGCGTGCACTCATCAGATGAGTGCACGCACGCGTGTGTGAGTGTACTTACTATTCGTACCTGCAGACTCGAGCTGTTAGCTCTTGGACCCCGCCTTTAACTGATCTATTTTCCCTCTATTATCTCTACTACATATATTTCTAACACACACACACATTCCCAGGAAGCTGACCGTGGTAGCTAACTTCCAGGTACATATTTACTGTTAAGTGAACAGAACATCAGGGTGAAAAAAAACTTTGCCCATTTGTTTCCGCCTAGGCTGGGAATCAAACCCGGGCCCCTTAGGACTACGACCTCCGAGCGCTGTCCACTCAGCCACGAGGCCCTCCTCTGTACTCACCAAGTTATACTCACCTAGTTGTGCTAGCGGGGGGTGAGTTCTGGCTCTTTGGTCCCGCCTCTCAACTGTCAATCAACTGGTGTACAGATTCCTGAGCCTACTGGGCTCTATCATATATCTACATATCATATCTGTGTGTTTGTGTGTGTGTGTGTGTGTGTGTGTGTGTGTGTGTGTGTGTGTGTGTGTGTGTATATTTATATATTTCGCCACTGAGCCTTAGAGATACACAACGAAGCTGTACGAAAACTAATCAGTACGCTGAACCTAAGCAATAAATTACAGGGAAGAGGCTCCAATACTGCCCCACTACCACAGTCTTTTACGGGATCACCATAGCCCGTGCTACATGGACACTTTGTTCTGAGTAGCTAAATCTATAAACAACACCTACCACAGCAGGTGTAGCCCCTTTAGACAGGAGCACCCCATTCTTCCTCTTCAGTTTCCCTGCTCTCGCAACCCCCTCCCTCCAATCAACTAAGCTATTGCTGTTCGCGGACCGCAGGCCAACATACCCATGGCAACCTGGCTCATTTGGCTGCTTCACGAACCTGTTTAGGACCTAAAACAACCATCAGAGAACTGTAGAACCTCAAAATTTCACACACCACTTTCGTATGTGTGAAATTTCTATTAATTTAACTTAAATTTACATTAAATTAATGTTAAAAATATACATTAATAAGAACGCACCGAGCTGAGAAATCTTACAAGTTTGTCATAAATATAAATGTTGATTAAATAGATTAAAATAAGGCCCCAAAACTGATAACAAAAAAATTTACCTGCTTAAACACCAGTTATTGTAATATTGACAAATTGTAAAAAAACTACATATATAATTCATTATATTCTATAATTCATTATATTCTATAATTCATTATATTCTATAATTCATTATATTCTATAATTCATTATATTCTATAATTCATTATATTCTATAATTCATTATATTCTATAATTCATTATATTCTATAATTCATTATATTCTATAATTCATTATATTCTATAATTCATTATATTCTATAATTCATTATATTCTATAATTCATTATATTCTATAATTCATTATAGAAGACAACAATGAGCTACAGTCTAATACAAGGAAGTTGTGGAAGCCACCTCTGTTTAACGGGAGATTAACGCGTTAGGTAAACACATGTTGTCCCGTTGTCACTGTTAGGTAAGCACCTGTTCCTCTGTTGTCACTTAGGTAAGCACCTCCCCACCGTTGTCACTGTTAGGTAAGCACTTCTCCCACCGTTGTCACTGTTAGGTAAGCACTTCTCCCACCGTTGTCACTGTTAGGTAAGCACTTCTCCCACCGTTGTCACTGTTAGGTAAGCACTTCTCCCACCGTTGTCACTGTTAGGTAAGCACTTCTCCCACCGTTGTCACTGTTAGGTAAGCACCCCTCCCACCGTTGTCACTGCTAGGTAAGCACCCCCTCTACCGTTGTCACTGTTAGGTAAGCACCCCTCCCACCGTTGTCACTGCTAGGTAAGCACCCCCTCTACCGTTGTCACTGTTAGGTAAGCACCCCCTCTACCGTTGTCACTGCTAGGTAAGCACCCCCTCTACCGTTGTCACTGTTAGGTAAGCACCTCTCACAGCTCAGGGTACACAAATAACTTCCTCAAGTACCACAAGGTGGAATATCCTTCACAAGGAGTGGCCAGCCTCTTTACCCAGCGAGAGTGGAGGATAGAGAGACTATCCTCGTGGTAACTCGTGGACTATCCTCGTGGTAACTCGTGGACTATCCTCGTGGTAACTCGTGGACTATCCTCAAGATAACTCAAGATAACCTCAAGGTAGTTCTCCAAGGGACGTGTCCACGCCACCTGCCCTTCGTCCTGGGGGTAGAACGTAACGAATCCTGGACAAATCTACAAGGGCCGTGACGAGGATTCGAACCTACGTCCGAGAGCATCCCAGACGCTGCCTTTATCGATTAAGCTGCGAATTTAGCGAATCCTCTAAGCAGCGACGGAGCTCAGGATGTCACCTCTCCTCTTGAAGGGGGATACATATTAGAGTGGGCCCCCCACATTGTGTGGATACAGCTTAATGTCTCTCCCCCCAGCATGGATTAAGTTCAATGTATCCCCCAGCAGTGATACAATTTAGGATATCTCCCCAGCAGGGATAAAATTTAGGATATCTCCCCAGCAGGGATAAAATTTAGGATATCTCCCCAGCAGGGATAAGATACAAGGTGTTACCTCAGCATAAAGCTTAAGATGTGACCCCCGTAGCAAGGAACACATCTTAATAAGAAGGCACTAAGCTGAGAAATCTTACAACAGGTTTGAACTTTCGCTTCTTTGTGACTCTGACCTCTTAAGTGACCTTGTGACCCCAATAACAAAAAAATACATGCCCGGCTCCTAAGTATCAGCGATAGACCCGTCAAGTTGTTACTTGACCCGATCAAAAGTGCTCAGAGATGCATTCATAGATTTGTCGATAGACACACGCGGGGTTGATATCACTGGTTGATGGGGGGTCGATTACCCATTTGCTACATCTAATAGTGGGGTGATAATGCTAATGTACATCACTACTATTTTTACTATCAGTTACATCAATTGTCAACCCATACTATCATGGAAATACTGTCAAGTGATGATGGTGGTGATAGGGGCTGGCACCAGGTTATGCCAATAAATGCGAAAATACCCGTATTAAGTTAGCCTGTTAGACTCGGTTAAGTTAGATTAGACTGGGGTCGAATTAGGTTGGGTATGAATAGGTTAGGTTGTAAAACCCGTTGTGGAATTGCCTCGTGTACGACGTGGCTTGTACGACGCGGATACCTCAAGGTAGCCGTTGAGAGCAGGTAACCCAACACCTTCGCTAATGATGCCCAACCTTCACTTGCTTGCCGTCTTGCCTCTGGGGGGGGGGGGGGTTCACTCTCCTCACAGTCACTCAGTTGACCGCCGCCTCCATGCTTGAAGCCTCTCAAGCAGCCACAAGCACTGATCTCTCACACGCGCAGTGATAAACATCTGAGGTAACGTTGACCAGACCACACACTAGAAATTGAAGGGACGACGACGTTTCGACGTTTTTCAAGTCAATCGACTTGAGAATGGTCCAGGACGGACCGAAACGTCGTCGTCCCTTCAATTTCTAGTGTGTGGTCTGGTCAACATACTTCAGCCACGTTATTGTGACTCATCGCCTGCATCTGAGGTAACCTGTCAAGTCCCATTTTCTTTAAGGGGGAAAACATATGTTGATACTCTATTTTTTAACTTTAATATTCATTTATTATAACCTGCATTTTCTTTACTCCATAAAGAGGGTTAGAGTGTAATATTGACTCTACCTTAACTTGTACTTACCTAGTTGTGTTTGTAAGGGTTGAGCTTCGGCTCTTTGGTCTAGTTCGAGGGCCATTCGAGGATACTGATACATGTGTCTGATTCGTGGTGCGCCTCTGTTAGCGTCACCCTGTTGACGCGGACAGTCTGACGCTAAAGAGCTTTAGCTCTTTGGTCCCGCCTCTCAACCGTCAATCAACAATCACACGAGGAGGAGCCTACGGAGTACACCTGCCTCTACACGTCTCTAGAGGGAAGGTAATGGGGTAATTGTTTGCTTTGGAGTAGAGGAAGTGTTCCTTGTAGTTTGCGACCATGTTATGTTTAATGATTCAGTTCAGATACTCCTGTCTGTGTGTGTGTGTGTGTGTGTGTGTGTGTGTGTGTGTGTGTGTGTGTGTGTGTGTGTGTGTGTGTGTGTGTGTGAAAGTGGAGTAAGTAGGGGGGGAGGAGAGGGCAGTCCATACAGTGAAGGTCCTTGTGGATTTTCACCAGCTTCTAGCGTGCTCGCGCGCACACGCTCTCGTGTATGATAATAAATAGGTCGACCGAATACCAGAGTGAAGCCTCGGGTGGATGGTTCACACACACACACACACACACAATCAACTATGGGGCCTCGTAGCCTGGTGGATAGCGCACAGGATTCGTAATTCTGTGGCGCGGGTTCGATTCCCGCACGAGGCAGAAACAAATGGGCAAAGTTTCTTTCACCCTGAATGCCCCTGTTACCTAGCAGTAAATAGGTACCTGGGAGTTAGTCAGCTGTCACGGGCTGCTTCCTGGGGTGTGTGTGTGTGTGTGTGTGTGTGTGTGTGTGTGTGTGTGTGTGTGTGTGTGTGTGTGTGTGTGTGTGTGTGTGTGGAGAAAAAAAAATAGTAGTTAGTAAACAGTTGATTGACAGTTGAGAGGCGGGCCGAAAGAGCAAAGCTCAACCCCCGTAAAAACACAAATAGTAAACACACACCGACAGTGAAATTATTTCCTCAATGTTCGCAAATCCTGACCACGTCCGCATGCTTCTCCCTCTTGCGTCACAGCGATGGTCTCTGACCTGGTCACCGAGGACCGCTTGCGTGTGCGTGCGCGTGCTTGTCGCTGACTCTCCAAGGTGCTTGACCACAACACTAGCGGGCTTGTATGGCTTGTAACGGCCCACCATCGGCAGGCCTCGGGCATGTCGACCACACGGGGCTTCCTGCCCCGAGCGGGATAACCCATCTTTGTTCTATGTTCCACTTGTTGACCTCCCATACAGGGTTACGTGAGATGATTTCGGGGCTTTAGTGTCCCCGCGGCCCGGTCCTCGATCAGGCCTCCACCCCCCAAGGAAGCAGCCCGTAGCAGCTGTCTAACTCCCAGGTACCTATTTACTACTAGGTAACAGGGGGCATCACGGTGAAAGAAACATTTTGCCCATTTGTCTCCGCCTCCACCGGGGATCGAACCCGGTACCGCAGGACTACAAATCCGAAGCGCTGTCCACCCAGCTGTCAGGCGCCCGGGTACCAGAACTTCCGAACATTTGTTTGACTCATTTGCCATTTCCAGCTTCAACTTTTGTGTCCTCTCGTCCTACTTTCTCTCACTTTAAAGAAGCTCTCCTTGTCCACCTTCTCAATTCCCCCTCGGTATCTTGTACGTTGTGATCATGTGCCCTCTGTTTCATCTCTCATGCAGAGTTATGAGGTCTAGTTTCCTTAATCTATTCTAACCTTTGGCATTTTGTTGTAAACCTTGGTATTTTTGTCAATTTTGCTTTAAGCTTCACAAGGTACAGATTTCAGGTCGATCCTGCATATTCCAGTATTAGGCTGTGTGCAAGCGTGCGTGCGTGAGTGAGTGAGTGAGTGAGTGAGTGAGTGAGTGAGTGAGTGAGTGAGTGTGTGTGTGTGTGTGTGTGTGTGTGTGTGTGTGTGTGTGTGTGTGTGTGTGTACTCACCTAATTGTACTCACCTAATTGTGCTTGCGGGGGTTGAGCTCTGGCTCTTTGGTCCCGCCTCTCAACCGTCAATCAACTGGTGTACAGATTCCTGAGCCTATTGGGCTCTATCATATCTACATTTGAAACTGTGAATGGAGTCAGCCTCCACCACATCACTTCCTAATGCATTCCATTTGCTAACTACTCTGACACTGTGTGTGTGTGTGTGTGTGTGTGTGTGTGTGTGTGTGTGTGTGTGTGTGTGTACACTCACCTAGTTGTGCCTGCAGGATCAAGTACTGGCTCTTGGATCCCGCCTTTCTAGCGGACAGGTGTGTATTTACTATTTGTATCTGCAGAATCGAGCTATTAGATCTTGGACCCCGCCTTTCTAAGCCATATATTTTTCCTTCTATTATGTCTTCTACAAATGTTTCTCTTACACACACGCATCACCAGGAAGCAGCCCGTAGCAGCCCTGAGTACTGCTCAGTACTCACTTCCCCCTTCAGAGCAGGAGAGATTGCTGAGATAGAGGGAATACAGAGAACATATACGACACGCATAGACGAGATAAAACACCTAAATTATTGGGATCGTCTCAAAGCTCTCCAAATGTACTCACTAGAAAGGAGACGAGAGAGATATCAAATAATATACACGTGGAAGATACTGGAGGGCCAAGTACCAAATTTACACAGTAAAATAACAACATACTGGAGTGAACGATATGGAAGAAAATGCAGAACAGAACCAGTGAAGAGCAGAGGTGCCATAGGCACAATCAGAGAACACTATATAAACATCAGAGGTCCACGGTTGTTCAAAGTCCTCTCAGCGACTATAAGAAATATTGCCGGAACAACCGTGGACATCTTCAAGAGGAAACTAGATAGTTTTCTTGAAGGAGTGCCGGACCAACCGGGCTGTGGTGGGTATGTGGGCCTGAGGGCCGCTCCAAGCAACAGCCTGGTGGACCAAACTCTCACAAGTCAAGCCTGGCCTCGGGCCGGGCTTGGGGAGTAGAAGAACTCCCAGAACCCCATCAAGCAGGTATAATCCTGAATAATTTGTTACTACAGCCTGATTGATCACACATTTTGGAGAGATAATTAAAAAAAAAAGATCCTCGCAGCAACATTTTGTTCGTGTTCCAACAACAACAATTTCTGGGACCAACAGGTCCCAGAAATTGTTCTTAACGAACACATACATTCACATGTTCTTCATGAACAACTAGACACGTATGAACATGACAATGGCAACTAACGATATGTTGCATGTTAGCGAGATGACCGTCACAACAACGACCTCGCTACACACATCACCGCGCCCTTCACTGGTCCCTCGGGTGCTGTGAAGGGGGTGGAGGGTCCACAGGGCCCGGGGAGGGAAGAGTGAAGGGGGTGGAGGGTCCACAGGGCCCGGGGAGGGAAGAGTGAAGGGGGTGGAGGGTCCACAGGGCCCGGGGAGGGAAGAGTGAAGGGGGTGGAGGGTCCACAGGGCCCGGGGAGGGAAGAGTGAAGGGGGTGGAGGGTCCACAGGGCCCGGGGAGGGAAGAGTGAAGGGGGTGGAGGGTCCACAGGGCCCGGGGAGGGAAGAGTGAAGGGGGTGGAGGGTCCACAGGGCCCGGGGAGGGAAGAGTGAAGGGGGTGGAGGGTCCACAGGGCCCGGGGAGGGAAGAGTGAAGGGGGTGGAGGGTCCACAGGGCCCGGGGAGGGAAGAGTGAAGGGGGTGGAGGGTCCACAGGGCCCGGGGAGGGAAGAGTGAAGGGGGTGGAGGGTCCACAGGGCCCGGGGAGGGAAGAGTGAAGGGGGTGGAGGGAGATGAGTGGGAAGGTGCAAGAGGAACAGGCACATATAAAGCCCTACTCAAGAGGATGTTGCAAGCTCTGCTCGCCTTGTGACACACTCCCGCCCTCTGCAACACTGCACTCAAGACACCCACCACTGTAACACACACACACCCTGTATCAACACACACACACACACACACACACACACAGCATGTATCACACTACGTTAGAACATGCACACTGTTGTCTGTCCTGACAATCAAAATGTAACCAATGAAGGCAGTGTTTCCTTTCACCTGATGCCTCAGTTCACCCAGCAGTAAACAGGGACCCAGGAGTTAAGCAACTGTTGTGGTTGCATCCTGGGTGCATACCCTCTCCCTCCCCCCCCCCCCAGCTTATATGACCTTGAATGCCTCGACCCATTTAAGCAGCCATATATTAAGACGGATCGCCAACGGGTTACAAAATCTATTCCGAACGAACCCAAAGTAACCCAAGCGAGCTTAACCCAAAGGAAATGTATATGTTTATCTCTCAGAATGTTCGGTAAGATGTTTATTGTTTGTGATGTGTGTCTATGTATGTATTAACACGATGTACTGAACGGGGTGAGAATAGCTTGAGCTACCTCATCCCTTTGTGTGTGTATTTTACATCAATAAACTTATTTCAATTTCAGCTTAACCCAAGGTAACCCAACCTACCCTACACTAACCCATCCTACCCTGAGGATATACCCGTGTTTGCCCACCATAAAGCCATGCCTATTGCCGGCCCATTAGCGGCCTACAACTGAAGCAATTCGGACTTTCCCGGTAACGAATGTCAGACAAAAGAGCCTATTATCTTCACTCGGTCTGCAGCCAGGCCTACTGAAGACCTGAGGATATCTTGAAGTTATCTTGAGATGATTTCGGGGCTTAGTGTCCCTGCGGCCCGGTCGATTGAACGCCGACCTGCATGAAGCGAGACTAATTACACAACTAACTGTTGAATGATGCAATGAGGGAGCCACGCGCTGCACTTTAGGACTATAGTAGTTTATGCAGCGAGTGAGAGGCGGGCCCAAGGAGCTGAAGCTCAACCCAGGCAAGCACAGTTGAGAGAGTGCAAGTAAAGGAGATAGCTATCAGTGAGTGAGGAAAAGATAGCGTGGGACACCCACTTCTGTTATGACGTAATGGGTCTTACCTGGGAGTTTACACCTATTACCGCCCACTCTGGGTGGTATTGGGCCTGGTAGCCTGGTGGATAGCGCGCAGGACTCTTAATTCTGTGGCGCGGGTTCGAGTCCCGCACCAGGCAGAAACAAATGTGCAAAGTTTCTTTCACCCTGAATGCCCCTGTTACCTAGCAGTAAATAGGTACCTGGGAGTTAGTCAGCTGTCAAAGGCTGCTTCCTGGTGTGTGTGTGTGTGGTGGGAATAAAAAGTAGTTAGTAAACAGTTGATTGACAGTTGAGAGGCGGGCCGAAAGAGCAAAGCTCAACCCCCGCAAACACAACTAGGTGAGTACTCTCCTGGTATCCCACCCACCCCACCCCACCCACCCAGGTCTTGTACTCGCCTAGTGCTTGCGGGGGTTGAGCTCTGGCTCTTTGGTCCCGCCTCTCAACCGTCAAACAACTGGTGTACAGGGGCCAGATTCACGAAGCCTCTGACTAGATGATAATAGAGATATGATATTTACATAAATGATATGATAGAGCCCAGTAGGCTCAGGAACCTGGGGCCAGATTCACGAAGCAGTTACGCAAATACTTACGAACGTGTACATCTTTACTCGATCTTTGACGGCTTTGGTTACATTTATTAACCAAAGAATGAGAAAGAAAGAGAGAAAGAGAGAGAAACAGAAAGAGAGAAAGAGAGAAAGAGAAAGAGAGAAAGAGAAAGAGAGGAGAGAGAAAGAGGGAGAAAGAGAGAGAGAGACAGATAGATGGGGAGATAATTCCACACAGTCACGCCTCAGGCCCGGGTGCCAATGAACAAGACAATGTCGCGGCCCCCCCCCCATGCGAGCGCCCACATTAATATCCTTTTATCTTGACCGCCAAATGTTGCACAAAGGCCATTTTTGTCCCCCTCTGGTGACCGACGTAACACCTCGCCTTCCCTGCCGAAATAAACCTTCAGGACACTGCTTCCTGTCTCATTTCCCCTAGTCATTGTCAACGATAAAAACTGTCTTTCCTTAATGTCAAACCCTATAGAAAGTTCTTGGGAACCCCAGTGGGAACTATGGGGCCACTGGGGACCTCATGGGAACCCCAGTGGGAACTATGGGGCCACTGGGGACCTCATGGGAACCCCAGTGGGAACTATGGGGCCACTGGGGACCTCTTGGGAACCCCAGTGGGAACTATGGGGCCATTGGGGACCTCTTGGGAACCCCAGTGGGAACTATGGGGCCACTGGGGACCTCATGGGAACCCCAGTGGGAACTATGGGGCCACTGGGGACCTCATGGGAACCCCAGTGGGAACTATGGGGCCACTGGGGACCTCTTGGGAACCCCAGACAGGAGCCCCAAAGGGGTCCACCAACACTGACCTTGCCTAAGGGGAGGAGGGACTAGCCAGCAGTAATTACAGAGTACCCCAGCAGGTACTCACCTGGGGGAGACTATTTCAGCTGTGAGGTCTTCGGGTGTTTATATTGTAGTGGGCCCAGTCTCAGTCTCAAGGTACCCATCGTGTATGGGTGTACAGCCAGAGATGTTATCATTGTGTATGACAGCGTGTGTACTGGTGCAAGTGGGCGTGACTATACAACACCCACCTCCACCCACTGCACATCCACTGCCTGCAGTACAAGCCCCTCCTCTAACGCCCCACCACACAACGTCATCCCTTCACCGAAAAACTATCGCGAAGCGCAGCATCACACACCATGAGGGCGCCACGGACACCTTCACACACCATGAGGGCGCCACGGACACCTTCACACACCATGAGGGCGCCACGGACACCATCACACACCATGAGGGCGCCACGGACACCTTCACACACCATGAGGGCGCCACGGACACCTTCACACACCATGAGGGCGCCACGGACACCATCACACACCATGAGGGCGCCACGGACACCTTCACACACCATGAGGGCGCCACGGACACCTTCACACACCATGAGGGCGCCACGGACACCATCACACACCATGAGGGCGCCACGGACACCATCACACACCATGAGGGCGCCACGGACACCTTCACACACCATGAGGGCGCCACGGACACCTTCACACACCATGAGGGCGCCACGGACACCTTCACACACCATGAGGGCGCCACGGACACCTTCACACACCATGAGGGCGCCACGGACACCTTCACACACTCAGCACAACACGAGGAGACAAAAAACACAACTTGTAAGAACATTTTTCTTGTTAAAGTGATTAGCTGTTAATAGACTGTGTTCAGGTAGCGGAGCGCATTCATATCTGCACGAAATCTCTCCTGACAGCCAACTTTCTGCCTAAATGAAGCCGGCTTCACTGATGCAAGGGAAGAGAACTTAGCCTTACAGACAGGGAAGCATCTTGAAAACACTTACAGACAGATCTTAACCGCCAGGTAAGGAACGGAGGAAGCTGTAAGGTTTAGCCTCTGTAGAACTAAGTAGCAAGATGCTGGGGGCGAGGGACACAGCAGGGATGGTACAGACCCAGTGGTAGGACCACTGGAGGAGCCGGTCGGCCGAGCGGACAGCACGCTGGACTTGTGATCCTGTGGTCCTGGGTTCGATCCCAGGCGCCGGCGAGAAACAATGGGCAGAGTTTCTTTCACCCTATGCCCATGTTACCTAGCAGTAAAATAGGTACCTGGGTGTTAGTCAGCTGTCACGGGCTGCTTCCTGGGGGCCTGGTCGAGGACCGGGCCGCGGGGACACTAAAGCCCCGAAATCATCTCAAGATAACCTCAAGATAGGACCTCCTGGGTGACGCCGCCACTTTTAAAACCTCTTTTGGCAAATATAAGAAATATTGCACGAGCAAAGGCTGAAGTTTTGGAGAAAGAAAATAAAAAATGTTTTCTGCAGGGAGAGGCGAAGCAGTCGAATTATGCCGACACTGAGCACCTGCGGACCGTCGCCACCAACAGTCTTAAAGATCAAGCCATGACCAGGAAAGTTTGGCCACCGAGTGACATGTAGGATTACAAGGATTTTCGCAATAAGATACGCAGTAATCCACCCTCCAACACTCCCTATCCTATTTATCAGAGAGAGATTTTTTCTTTACTGTGTTCGAACCCTCTCTCAGTGCTTAGCTGACGACCTTGGTTCATATCAAGGTCATCAACTTATCAACAGAAGCTAATCAACTGACCTGACATATTCTAATCTAACTTAACCTAAACTTATGTACAAAATTTGAATACATAAATTTATTTTTGTTAAGAAAAGCAGCGATCTAGAATAAAAATTAATGCGTCTTCAGGGTCGGACGCCGCTTGAACGAGCCTCGCCTGAAGACAGGTCGGTGTAAAGTATTTCTCATCCCCCTAACAAGGGGTTTCGAACCTGTAGTAACTACCATTTGCCCATTGTTTATGAGGACAGTGTGAGAAATGGAAGGGTAGAGGAGACACAGCCAATCATGCCGTCCCAATCCTAATCTTCAATAAGATTGGAGTGTGTGTGTATGCTGCCCTTTGTCTCGCGGGGCTCTCCCGTCCGTGCTATAGTGGATAGACAGGACGGATAGACAGAATTATATGCAGGCTAGGCAAGGCTAGGTTAAGCTTGGCTAGGCTAGGCGACGTAAGATTTGCTTGCATTTGATTTATCTCGGTTTTGTCTAGTTAGGATAAGTTTGGAAATTACTTGGTTAGGTTAATGTTTTGCTAGGTGTAGTTAGGATAGGCGTGGTTACATCTGGATAGGTTTGACCTGGTTAGGTTAACTTTGGTTAGACTCAGTACGTAGCATTTTGTTTAGGTAGGTTATGTATGTAGGTTGGTTAGTGTGATTATCCTAGAATAGATGACACAATTTGGTTAGGTTCGGTTGAGCGCAAACTACCATTTTCCACACACACACACACATATATATATATATATATATATATATATATATATATATATATATATATATATATATATATATATATATATATATATATATTTATTTATTTATTTGATCCGTCAAGATAATACTCGTCTACTTCGCTACGCTTTAATATATATAAAACCATATTAGTAATTCAAAATAATGTAATTACATACCCAAAACATCAGTTTAATAACTTACCAAAGGTAACCGTTACTAATCCATATGTACAGAAATATGTGACACGTTACCACAAGGTAACGCTTACACACCTGAAACATGATATTATATTCAGCAACACTGACTTCCACACCTGACAACATCCTCGAACCCCGGTCCTTATTTTGGCTACATTACCTGGCACCCCCTTCCCCGCCTAGCCGTTCTTGAAAACACCACTCCCACGCCTACAAAACAGTACTCCCACGCCCACAAAACAGTACACCCACGCCCACAAAACACCACTCCCACGCCCACAAAACAGTACACCCACGCCCACAAAACACCACTCCCACGCCCACAAAACACCACTCCCACGCCCACAAAACACCACTCCCACGCCCACAAAACACCACTCCCACAAAACACCACTCCCACGCCCACAAAACACCACTCCCACAAAACACCACTCCCACGCCCACAAAACACCACTCCCACAAAACACCACTCCCACGCCCACAAAACACCACTCCCACAAAACACCACTCCCACGCCCACAAAACACCACTCCCACAAAACACCACTCCCACAAAACAGCACTCCCACGCCCACAAAACAGCACTCCCACGCCCACAAACCTCCCCCCCCCCCCGGTCCCGAGGCGACACCTGCTGCCCCCAGCAATGAATTATACCTGGATCTTACCTGAAGAAGGTTTCGCGAGTTGTTCTACTCCCGGAGCCCGGCCTGGGGCCAGGCATGACCTGAGGGTAACTTGGTCCACCAGGCTGTTGCTTGTAGCGGCCCGCAGGCCCACATACCTGGCCCAGGGAAGATTATGATCAACCACAGCACAGATCACAAAATCTCCTCCCTGCTTCTACTCTCTCAACTCTAGCTGGACGGTAGAGCGACGGTCTCGCTTCATGCAGGTCGGCGTTCAATCCCCGACTGTCTACAAGTGGTTGGGCATCATTCCTTTCCACCCCGTCCCATCCCAAACCCTTATCCTGACACCTTCCAAGTGCTATATAGTCGTAATGACTTGGCACTATCCCATGATGCAAAGAGAACACGGCACCGCTCCTGTGCCAGGTAAGTTACGGGCTCACCATAGCCCGTGCTACTTGGAAGTTGTTCCGAGTACCTGTATCTATAACAACAACATCCCATGATGGTTCCCAAACTATTAACACACAGCATTTGCGTCTAAAATTAGTTGTGTGGTAAGTGGCGTATCCTGGAGGCGTGGGCGGGCGGGCGGCACCACCCTCTCACCCCGCCCACAGTGCCAGGCACTATGGGGTCCAGCACACTGCTCCGTGAAGCCCCCCTCACACTCTTCCTCCTCGTCCTCACACTTTTCATCCCCTTTTTAACAGAAAATGTAAATATGCTGGTTAGCATTGTTAATGTGTGGCCACGTCTGTGGTAGAAAAATAATAATTGACCGTTATTTTTTATCAGTCACCATGATTGCTTTTTTTTGTAGAATGGCAATAGCAGAACTACTCTAACACCCTAACAATCTACCCTAACAACCTACCCTAACACCCTGCCCTAACACCCTGCCCTAACACCCTGCCCTAACAACCTAACTATGCCTCGAGTAAGCAGGAAAGTCTTACAACCCAAATGTGAAAGCAAGTGCATTTCAAAGCGTCAAAATATTATTACATATTATATTGTATGGAGATCAGGGGGCCAGATTCACGAAGCACTTACGCAAGCACTTACGAACCTGTACATCTTTTCTCAATCTTTGGTGGCTTTGTTACGTTAGCACCTTGTATCTTGTACGTTGTGGCAAATCAAGAGTCCGGGTGGGTGGGTGTGCGGGTGTGTGTGTGGAGAGAGGCCAACAGGCGCCAGTCACCCACTCAACCACTATCCACACCCAAGCTTAATCCACTTCCAGACTCTTAATTTTTTCTCTCCCACTGACGCCTTCATTCAAGTTGTTTATCGTGAAATATAATATTTCAACTCATCAACTCGCTCTCTAATCTTCGTAAATCTTGAGGAGTGTGTCGTGTAGAAGCACGAGAATCTTAAGTCGTCACGATCAGTTCCTTACAACATATTGGTACAGTAGTTTAAGGTCAGTAATTGGGACCATTAAGGCTTTCTACGGTCGCAGTTCAATCCTGGAGTGAACAACAAACTCTGTCTCTTATGGGTCTTTAAATATTCTACAAGCTCTGTGCTTGTGATGTGAAGGTCTCGGCTTGTTGAGGATCCCAACTCTGCTGCTACACCTGTCTCAATAGGTTCCATACATGTCAAACATGCCTCCATAGTTCCTACATTACTGACACACCTGTAGCAATAGGTTCCATACCTGTAAAAGCTGCCACCATAGTTCCTACACTACTGGCACACCTGTAGCAATAGGGTCCATACCTGTTGAATCTGTCACCATAGTTCCTCCACTACTGGTACACCTGTAGCAATAGGTTCCATACCTGTCAAAGCTGCCACCATAGTTCTTACACTACTGCCACACATGAAACAATAGGTTCCATACCTATCAAACCTGCCACCACAGTTCCTACACTACTGACAACTGTAGTAATAGGTTCCATACCTGTCAAACCTGTCACCATAGTTCCTCCACTACTGGTACACCTGTAGCAATAGGTTCCATACCTGTCAAAGCTGCCACCACAGTTCTTACACTACTGACACATCTGTCTCAACAGGTTCCAATGCTGCCACACCTGCTTCCAACACTACCAACACTTGCGCCACACCTGTCCCAACACCACATTGATTTCCTCGACCCCTGGCCAAAGTTTGGCCTTGGTAAACGGTGAAGACAGGAAAGGAATTAGCGCAGGAAGTTACGTGAATGACCAGGAAAGAAAGCAGCATTCAGGCACACACACAGCTTCAGGAATGAGGAAATTGGGAAAGCTGAGGATATAAGATGAGAGGAAATTTCACGAATGCACATACATCCAGGAGTCGTTATCGCGGCCAGTCAAGCGAGTCAATGACCCTGCGCATCGATTCTCTAAGAAATGGATGATTCTTAGAGAATCACCGTTTCTAATTCGATTAAATTTGATGATCACTTTCTAATTCGATTAAATCTCGTTAAAAAGCGAATCGAATCAGGGCCCCCAACTGGTGATAGCTTGGTCCAACAGGCTGTTGCTTGCAGCGGCCCGCAGGCCCCACATATCCACCGCTGCCAGGCATTTCCTGTAGGCATATACACACAAGAGGAAAGCTTCACAAAATTGAAGAGGAGTAAGCGTGTTGATAGTCAGGCTGGCAGAACAGAGGAAGAAATACAAGCACAGAAACTTGGAATTAATTTCTCAAGCAAGGAGGAAATGAGAATATGACCAGGGCCCAGATTCACGAAGCAGGTACGCAAGCACTTACGAACCTGGGGCCAGATTCACGAAGCAGGTACGCAAGCACTTACGAACGTGTACATCTTTCCTCAATCTTTGACGGCTTTGGTTACATTTATTAAACAGTTTACAAGCATGAACACTTGTCAATCAACTGTTGTTATTGTTATAAACAGCCTCCTGGTGCTTCGGAGCTCATTAACTGTTTAATAATTCTAAACAAAGCCGCCAAAGATTGAGAAAAGATGGACAGGTTTGTAAGCGCTTGCGTACCTGCTTCGTGAATCTGGTCCCAGGAGTCAAACAGCAAATATGATGAACAGTCAAGCAGAGAATATGATGAACAATCAACCACATAACATGACGAACAATCAACCACATAACACGACGAACAAGCACCTACACCTGGAGATCTCTACCAGTAATCTTCCTGCCTTACGGTACAAGTCACTTGGGCCCAGGAGCTGTAGTCCATACCTGTAAGGTGAAACAAAAGTAATTAATTAATTATTAATAACTATTATTTTGTTATTTAATAACTTTATTAACTAAGAGTTAAATGATTGCATAATCATTTAATCATTTTTGTGTTCAGTAATTTGTGTGTTCACAATCGGTTAAATTATTACATAATCAACACAATCGTGAAACGAGATGGTGAACATTTTGAACACCGACTCTCATAACATGGTGAACAAAGTTGATAATAAATCTATTGAAAGTTTGAACAAGCAACAGTGCAAGAATGTGTTGCTTAACTCACCAATGGATTCACTAAGTGTTCAGGTTACAGAGATATTAAATGAATGCAGAAGGCTCTTGCTGAATATATTGATGAGAGGCTTGTACTAAGGAAAACCTTTACTGTGGGCAGGTCCAAGACCAGCTATGTTACTGTGGGCAGGTCCAAGACCAGCTATGTTACTGTGGGCAGGTCCAAGACCAGCTATGTTGCTGTGGGCAGGTCCAAGACCAGCTATGTTGCTGTGGGCAGGCCCATTCAGGTGGGTGGAGTGTGTAGCATTTTGTACTGGTGTGGTAGGAGGTTGTGAAGCCAGGTACCGGTGGTGGTCAGAAGCCCACACCTGGTGCTGGTCAGAAGCCCCATCCCCCACACCTGGTGCTGGTACCGGTGAGAGAAGCCCCCCCACACACCTGCCACCGGGCACAGACCGGTACTCAAAGACACTCCCTTAGTCCACCATTGAAATATTCTCTTTCTTTAGTAACATGTTGACCGTCGAGTGAGCGACGTTTATGTCTCGAGAGAACCAGGTAAAGTTGCATATAGTTAGAGTCAGCCTATAAACTTTTACGAGCCATCTTTAAAGGCAGTTCAAAAAGTCATTTTTTCTTCAAGATGGGGATACCGGCCGGAGCTCGAGTCGACCCGGTCTCTTTGTCTTGTCTATGTCTGTCTCTCTTTTTGTGTGGCTGCTTCTCACTGTCTGTCTATCTGTCTCTTTCTCTCTGCCCGTCTTATCAGTTTCTATACAGGCCAGACGATGCTGCAAGAAGGCTATCATTCTATACTAACCACAGGGACCCAAGGGAGGTCTTTAAGCCGTTTCTTGCTGTTTCCGTCAAATTAATATAAGTAGAACATTTATGTTCATTTTCCCAAGATCACCGCATACTGTTTTATATTACGATAGTAAAAATAAAATAAAAAGTTTGGAAATTTTTCATAGTTATTTATTCTAAGGGGAGCAGGAGTGGAAAAAAAAACTTTAGATTTTATTTGATTGTTACCGCCGGAGGGGGCTAGTTTATTGTGCACCCCATACTCATCCTGTGAGCGGTAGCGCAAAATGGATTACAGAGGGCACAAAAGGTCTTCATCAGACCTCAACAGAGATTATTACTTGGGAGTGAATAGGAAACCATGGCATGCTGTTCTCTTGAAGTGTTGGCACCCCGCACTCAACCATTGTAGGCACTCAACTTTGGCTGAGTGAGGTAGCCGCACTCAACCAAAGTCGGGTTAGGCTACCCACAGTATCTGGCCTCCAATCAAGTTTGGTTTTTAACCTTTTTCTTGGACTCTGAACAAATTAAGTTCAAAAAGTACATTTTTGAAGGTACATCACTACATATTGGTCCATTCGACCAAAGAATTACTATAAGTACTATCATTTAAAGAGGATAGTACATCAGTTAGGTCTTGTTGAAGTGAGCATGCTGCTCTTATTAACTGCCACACACCACTGACGATCATATACACGGCAATAAGTTTAAATTACATATTTAAACGCCACACAATTCATGAGGTTACAATGTACTACATTATGTACTACAGCTGATAGAATACATGTTTCAATTTACAAGTGTGTAAGTGCAACATTCTATGGTTCCCTGCTACACCACAGGACAGGGATAGATTCGTAAGATATACTGCTGAAAAAAAATAATATAGAAACGCCAATTTTGGATAGATTATTAGGATGTCTTCCAATATATACCAGAGTCAATGAAATAGTTACATAGTTCAAGTTAAAATGGGCCAAAAAGCCTCGAATCTTTTACAGTTCAACATTCAGTAATGAAGCGTCCAAGTGAATGTACTCACCTAGTTGTGCTTGCAGGGGTTGAGATCTGGCTCTTTGGTCCCGCCTCTCAACTGTCAATCAACTGGTAAAATGTTTTTAAAGACCAATGTCTTAACGGTTGGTATGTCATAGAGCTTACAAGCTGAACATTTTGGTAGTGGCTCAGCCTCACTAAGGCCCAACCACTTTGGCTGGCCGGTAGAGTGACGGTCGCGCTTCATGCAGGTCGGCGTTCAATCCCCGACTATCCAAGTTGTTGGTCACCATTCCCCCCCCCCCCCTCCGTCCCATCCCAAATCCTTATCTTGACCCCTTCCAAGTGCTATATAGAAGTAATGGCTTGGCGCTTTATAACATAAGTTGTCATAGCTTTCAGTATTGCACCTTTCAGATCTTTGGTCATTTCTTCAGTCTTCTAACTCTGAAGTAAACATTTTAATTTGCAAGTTTTTGACAATTCAGTGTTAACAATTCAGACATTTCTAAGACAACTCGGGATGATGCGCATAGCACATGGACCGTGGTGGACCAGATGTCTTGGTCAGCAGGAGTGTGGCCATCTCATGTAGCCATAAACAATGGCTTAGAAACAAAATTGTCTAGCCATCACCACCACAAACAGTGCCTTAAGGCTGGGCCAGCCAGAGGCTTAGGGCCCGCGCAGGAATATCCCTGAAAGACAGTGCCTCAAGTCCCAACTCTTCGGGGCAGAAAGGCTTCAGAATGTCTTCGTAAACACTAACATCTTGAAATATTAATTTGTAACTACGAGCGTTGACTTCTCTCAGGAGCTGAGGTAGTGGTAGTGGTGGTGGTGGTAGTGGTAGTGGTGGTGGTGGTAGTGGTAGTGGTGGTAGTGGTGGTGGTGGTGGTATGAGGCGTGTGTCAGGCCACCAGCTGACTGTGGTAGTGGTGGTAGTATGAGCGACCACACCAGCAACCGACTGGGTATCCTATCCATCATTCAACACCTGTTATCCCGATGGTTATCATGTGGTAAATTACAGTGGTGGGGCGAGAGAGGGTGTGAAACACACAGCCGAGGTGTGACTGCATGGGAAGGGCGACTTAAAGATGGGGATGAAGAGGGGGGGGGGGGGAGAACAGACCCCATCTGGGGGGGGAGTAAGGAGACGGAGAATGGGGGTGTAGCACCACTAGTGTTCTCACCCCCACCAGCACGTTCACAAACACCTAAAAACGTACACACTAACTACTTACTGAACACAAAACTTAAAATCCCCTCCACAGTTCATTACGTAAAAAACCCAATTTAATACGTAAATAAAGTACAAGTGAATGTGCAATAAGCATTGTCATCACCATCACCAATGTGCGTTGAGAAACGTCTCAGACAAACTGAGAAATGTCCAAGACATGAAGGAAGAAAGGCCCCACAGTGGACTCTAACATTCATGTTGAGAAATGCTCTCAACATGACGTCAGACTGAGAGGCGCGTCCAACAACGCTGATAGCCAGTCAATTAAGCCCGGCGTTTGCTGGTGTTGGTGAGTACCTGGTGAGTGTTGGTGAGTGTGTGGGGGGGGGGGGGAGGGGTCACGTCTCTCCCTCACCCCTGTGGTGGTGGGGGAAGGGGCCAGCTCTCCCCCCCCTCACCCTTCAAGGAGCCACAAGCCCTTAAAAACAGGAAAGGTTGCGTTGAAAAAGGGGTCAATGCCCTGCCCCACTGATTTTGGAGACGCGACAACCAATTCATTTCTAAGCCTTAAACTGGTCCTTGGAATGCTTATTGAGACCTAGGACAGATTAGGTTCATTTGAGGCAGTGTGCCCCTCAAATATTCCAATGGTACAAGACACCCACATTTTGTTCAACAGTCCACGTTATGAATATTTCATTCGCAGTCACCATAGGTACCACTGCTCCCAGGGTACCACTGCTCCCAGGGTACCACTGCTCCCAGAATTACACACACACTGACTCAAATGGCATTATGACAAACTTTGCAATTATTAATAAACTCGTGCTAATATGCTTAAATCCCTGATACATGGTAATATTACCAAACCCATGGTATTACCACTAAACCCCCCCCCCCCACACAGGATTTGAAAGATGGGGGTGAGGAGCTGAAGCTCAACCCTATGAGGCACATCTAGGCGAGTACGTACACTTAATCAGCTTTCCATTAGTGACAACCATTGTTACTCTCACTGGTCCAACCCCTCCACCCCCCTAACCCAACCCCCCATAAAAATAATTCTTATGATCAGCCCTCCACTATTCTCTCTCTTCCAAACATGACTTTACAAACTCGCTATCCAAAGTGCAATCGAATCCTTATCCAGCCTCGCCCAATCCACCCCCCTTCCCTATTTCTGATTTCTCATCCCCCCTCTTTAAGTCTCATCGTCATTCAGTTCTTATCTTCTCTCTCACAGTGGCTCTGCACTCTCATTAGCCGCGAGATGAGTTGCAGCATGTTGAAGCGAGATGAGTTGCAGCATGTTGAAGCGAGATGAGTTGCAGCATGTTGAAGCGAGATGAGTTGCAGCATGTTGAAGCGAGATGAGTTGCAGCATGTTGAAGCGAGATGAGTTGCAGCATGTTGAAGCGAGATGAGTTGCAGCATGTTGAAGCGAGATGAGTTGCAGCATGTTGAAGCGAGATGAGTTGCAGCATGTTGAAGCGAGATGAGTTGCAGCATGTTGAAGCGAGATGAGTTGCAGCATGTTGAAGCGAGATGAGTTGCAGCATGTTGAAGCGAGATGAGTTGCAGCATGTTGAAGCGAGATGAGTTGCAGCATGTTGAAGCGAGATGAGTTGCAGCATGTTGAAGCGAGATGAGTTGCAGCATGTTGAAGAGAGCCGAGGATTGGCAGGCCGCTTGGCTAAAGGGAGAAGCTTTGTGTAACTCTTCTGCCGTTGTGGACCCACCCGCTCTGCCAGCAGCACGCAGACTCCTTTATTAACCAGCAGACTCGGCGCAGACCTCAATAATTATAACAAACATTAACACTTAATATCTGATGATAATGTGTAGGAGGAGAACATGGAAGATTGGTATACAGGAGGCCTCCAGGTACAGCAGGACACCAGGTACAGCAGGACACCAGGTACAGCAGGACACCAGGTACAGTGACTTCAGACCAAATGGTACGAGGTACTTTGAGCTCTGAAACTACTTCATACACTCAGGAATATTGGCAGATATTCATGTGCTGTCCCCAGAGTGTGCTAGTGGAGGCTACAATAGATGAACCTTACATTGTGTTCTCTCCTGACCTCACGTATGACTAACCATCCTGTGAGATGGGGATAACAGATCAACTCTCACTTTCTGATCTACACTGTAATTCTTCATATAGAATAGGCCAGCAGCACTTTGATGTGTGTATCAAAGTTAATACAAATCAAATTCCGTCAGTGACAAGTGTCACCCTCTTCCCCCGGTCCTTCCCTTCCTCCATCCCTACACCTCCATCCCAACACCTCCATCCCAACACCTCCATCCCTACACCTCCATCCCAACACCTCCATCCCAACACCTCCATCCCTTATGGAGGAGTGAGGTCGTGTCCTGCTGTTGGAGTTCTTGATTTTTGCTTGATGGATACTCCTGTGTGGAGGAGAGTAACAGGCAGCTATGTGCTACTGCCATCCATCAGTAGTCTCATGACGGGACCAGCACACGACTAACGACTGCACCCACACGACCAACAACCGCTCCCACGCGACTAACGACCGCTCCCACACCACCAACAACCGCTCCCACACCACCAACAACCGCTCCCACACCACCAACAACCACTCCCACACCACCAACAACCGCTCCCACACCACCAACAACCGCTCCCACACCACCAACAACCGCTCCCACACGACCAACAACCACTCCCACACCACCAACAACAGCTCCCACACCACCAACAACCGCTCCCACACCACCAACAACCGCTCCCACACGACCAACAACCGCTCCCACACCACCAACAACCACTCCCACACCACCAACAACCGCTCCCACACCACCAACAACCGCTCCCACACCACCAACAACCACTCCCACACCAACAACAACCGCTCCCACACCACCAACAACCGCTCCCACACCACCAACAACAGCTCCCACACCACCAACAACCACTCCCACACCAACAACAACCGCTCCCACACCACCAACAACCGCTCCCACACCACCAACAACCGCTCCCACACCACCAACAACCGCTCCCACACCACCAACAACCGCTCCCACACCACCAACAACCGCTCCCACACCACCAACAACCGCTCCCACACCACCAACAACCGCTCCCACACCACCAACAACCGCTCCCACACCACCAACAACCGCTCCCACACCACCAACAACCGCTCCCACACCACCAACAACCGCTCCCACACCACCAACAACCGCTCCCACACCACCAACAACCGCTCCCACACCAACAACCGCTCCCACACCACCAACAACCGCTCCCACACCACCAACAACCGCTCCCACGCGACCAACAACCGCTCCCACGCGACCAACAACCGCTCCCACACCACCAACAACCGCTCCCACACCACCAACAACCGCTCCCACACCACCAACAACCGCTCCCACACCACCAACAACCGCTCCCACACGACCAACAACCGCTCCCACACCACCAACAACCACTCCCACACGACCAACAACCGCTCCCACACCACCAACAACCGCTCCCACACCACCAACAACCGCTCCCACACCACCAACAACCGCTCCCACACCACCAACAACCACTCCCACACCACCAACAACCACTCCCACACCACCAACAACCACTCCCACACCACCAACAACCGCTCCCACACCACCAACAACCGCTCCCACACCACCAACAACCGCTCCCACACCACCAACAACCGCTCCCACACCACCAACAACCGCTCCCACACCACCAACAACCGCTCCCACACCACCAACAACCGCTCCCACACCACCAACAACCGCTCCCACACCACCAACAACCGCTCCCACACCACCAACAACCGCTCCCACACCACCAACAACCGCTCCCACACCACCAACAACCGCTCCCACACCACCAACAACCGCTCCCACACCACCAACAACCACTCCCACACCACCAACAACCACTCCCACACGACCAACAACCACTCCCACACCACCAACAACCACTCCCACACGACCAACAACCACTCCCACACCACCAACAACCACTCCCACACGACCAACAACCGCTCCCACACCACCAACAACCGCTCCCACACCACCAACAACCGCTCCCACACCACCAACAACCGCTCCCACACCACCAACAACCGCTCCCACACCACCAACAACCACTCCCACACCACCAACAACCGCTCCCACACCACCAACAACCACTCCCACACGACCAACAACCGCTCCCACACCACCAACAACCACTCCCACACGACCAACAACCGCTCCCACACCACCAACAACCGCTCCCACACCACCAACAACCACTCCCACACCACCAACAACCACTCCCACACCACCAACAACCACTCCCACACCACCAACAACCGCTCCCACACCACCAACAACCACTCCCACACGACCAACAACCGCTCCCACACCACCAACAACCGCTCCCACACCACTAACAACCGCTCCCACACCACCAACAACCGCTCCCACACCACCAACAACCGCTCCCACACCACCAACAACCGCTCCCACACCACTAACAACCGCTCCCACACCACCAACAACCACTCCCACACCACCAACAACCGCTCCCACACCACCAACAACCGCTCCCACGCGACCAACAACCGCTCCCACACCACCAACAACCGCTCCCACACCACCAACAACCGCTCCCACGCGACCAACAACCGCTCCCACACCACCAACAACCGCTCCCACACGACCAACAACCGCTCCCACACGACCAACAACCGCTCCCACACCACCAACAACCACTCCCACACGACCAACAACCACTCCCACACCACCAACAACCGCTCCCACACGACCAACAACCGCTCCCACACCACCAACAACCACTCCCACACGACCAACAACCACTCCCACACCACCAACAACCACTCCCACACGACCAACAACCGCTCCCACACCACCAACAACCGCTCCCACACCACCAACAACAGCTCCCACACCACCAACAACCGCTCCCACACCACCAACAACCACTCCCACACCACCAACAACCACTCCCACACGACCAACAACCACTCCCACACCAACAACCACTCCCACACCACCAACAACAGCTCCCACACCACCAACAACCGCTCCCACACCACCAACAACCACTCCCACACCACCAACAACCACTCCCACATGCTTAACCTTGGAGTGAAACGTGTCTAAGACTGGAATTACAGAGACGACGCCAGGCGACTTTCACCCATTGCGTCATACAGAGTGCTGGAGGGAACACAATGGGTACCATTACCCCCAACACCGGCCCCACACCCCACCTTAAGGGCGAGGATTACCAGGTTTGTAATGGGTGGAAGAATGACCTTGACGTCCTCTGGTCAGGGTGCGGTGAGAGGTCATCTGCTCAAGGTCAGCTAAGGTCATCCCTTGAGGCGCCTGTGCCAGGTAAGTCCACTACGGGCTCACCGTAGCCCGTGCTACTTGGAACCTGTTCCGAGTACCTGAATCTATAACAACAGTCTTCGTGGAGGTCAAATATCGTATTACGGGCTATTCATGCCCGTGCTACTCGTCACTGGCTCTAATCTTCATCAGTGTTGTACTGTGATGAGTTTGGGGGGGGGGGTTGGAATGATGATGAGTATGATGAATATATTACAATGAGGAATTTGTTGGAATGTTAGTCGTATAGTTCAACGCATTAATGAGTTTTGGTTGTGGCAGTCCTTACGTGACTACAAGCTTGGTTTAGTTCTTTTATTATGCACCCCATACCCACCCTGTGGTTGGTTGTGCACCCCATACCCACCCCTGTGGTTGGTTGTGCACCCCATACCCACCCCTGTGGTTGGTTGTGCACCCCATACCCACCCCTGTGGTTGGTTGTGCACCCCATACCCACCCCTGTGGTTGGTTGTGCACCCCATACCCACCCCTGTGGTTGGTTGTGCACCCCATACCCACCCCTGTGGTGGGTTGTGCACCCCATACCCACCCCTGTGGTTGGTTGTGCACCCCATACCCACCCCTGTGGTGGGTTGTGCACCCCATACCCACCCCTGTGGTTGGTTGTGCACCCCATACCCACTCCTGTGGTTGGTTGTGCACCCCATACCCACCCCTGTGGTGGGTTGTGCACCCCATACCCACCCCTGTGGTGGGTTGTGCACCCCATACCCACCCCTGTGGTGGGTTGTGCACCCCATACCCACCCCTGTGGTGGGTTGTGCACCCCATACCCACCCCTGTGGTTGGTTGTGCACCCCATACCCACCCCTGTGGTTGGTTGTGCACCCCATACCCACCCCTGTGGTTGGTTGTGCACCCCATACCCACCCCTTTGGTTGGTTGTGCACCCCATACCCACCCCTGTAGTTGGTTGTGCACCCCATACCCACCCCTGTGGTTGGTTGTGCACCCCATACCCCACCTGGGGAGCCGGTCGGCCGAGCGGACAGCACGCTGGACTTGTGATCCTGTGGTCCTGGGTTCGATCCCAGGCGCCGGCGAGAAACAATGGGCAGTTTCTTTCACCCTATGCCCCTGTTACCTAGCAGTAAAATAGGTACCTGGGTGTTAGTCAGCTGTCACGGGTTGCTTCCTGGGGGTGGAGGCCTGGTCGAGGACCGGGCCGCGGGGACACTAAAGCCCCGAAATCATCTCAAGATAACCCTGTGGTTGGTTGTGCACCCCATACCCACCCTGTGGTTGGTTGTGCACCCCATACCGACCCTGTGGTTGGTTGTGCACCCCATACCCACCCCTGTGGTTGGTTGTGCACCCCATACCCACCTCTGTGGTTGATTGTGCACCCCATACCCACCTCTGTGGTTGATAGTACAGGAGAGAGAGAGAGAGAGAGAGAGAGAGAGAGAGAGAGAGAGAGAGAGAGAGAGAGAGAGAGAGAGAGAGAGAGAGAGAGAGAGAGAGAGAGAGAGAGAGAGAGAGAGAGAGAGAGAGAGAGAGAGAGAGAGAGGGGGGGGGGGGGGGGGGGAGGGAGGAAGATGGAGAGAAAGAAAGCAGAGAAAGGGAGGAGGAGAGAGAGAGAGAGAGAGAGAGAGTAAAATAACCTCCAACACCTAGAGGTAACTACTGCTGCACCAGCTGACTAATGGTCACACTCATCACCCCCCCCCCTACCATGTTGTACCGTGAGTCACCCCCCCCCCCTACCATGTTGTACCGTGAGTCACCCCCCCCCCTCCCTCACCTGCTCCTTCGTCATCATGACTCACGCCTTAACCCCCCGCCCCCGCTACCACCCACTACCCACCACCACCACCTATTAGCCCCCCCCCCCCCCGCTACCAGCCACCACCACCACTAACCAATCCGCCGCCACATCACAAAAGACCAAACGACCAACAATTTTCATTAATTCCCCTTAACAATGTCCAATAGCTTCATTATGGTAATTATACTCCCATGATAGGTACGAGTTTGTGTTAACTGCTGCGAGATAAGACGAGAGACAAGCTCAGGACAACAGCATACTCAACCACTTAATTGGCTGGAAGCCGCACCTTAACAATCTTGACAATCCAAGACGTCACACATCAGTATGTGCTTGCCACATATGGTAGTTACATAATAATAACGAGAATAAACTTTGTCATTCTTACATGTACACACACACACGTACACACACACACACGCACACACACAGATATGATAGAGCCCAGTAGGCTCAGGAACCTGTACACCAGTTGATTGACAGTTGAGAGGCGGGACCAAAGAGCCAGAGCTCAACCCCCGCAAGCACAACTAGGTGAGTACAGAAGAGGATGTTAAGATTCTCAAGCTGACTTAAAACAAGTTGCTGAACTGGTCCGATGAATGGCTGTTAGGGTTCAACACCAGCAAGTGTAAAGTGATCGAAATGGGATCAGGAGCCATTATATCTACTACATATATTTCTCTCTATTATATGTACATGTATTTCTCTCTAACACACACACACACATACATACCTAGGAAGCAGCCCGTGTGTACTCACCTAGTTGTACTCACCTAGTTGTGTTTGCGGGGGTTGAGCTCTGGCTCTTTGGTCCCGCCTCTCAACCGTCAATCAACAGGTGTACAGATTCCTGAGCCTATCGGGCTCTGTCATATCTACACTTGAAACTGTGTATGGAGTCAGCCTCCACCACATCACCCCCTAATGCATTCCATTTGTCAACCACTCTGACACTAAAAAAGTTCTTTCTAATATCTCTGTGGCTCATTTGGGCACTCAGTTTCCACCTGTGTCCCCTTGTGCGTGTTCCCCTTGTGTTAAATAGACTGTCTTTATCTACCCTATCAATCCCCTTCAGAATCTTGAATGTGGTGATCATGTCCCCCCCTAACTCTTCTGTCTTCCAGCGAAGTGAGGTTTAATTCCCGTAGTCTCTCCTCGTAGCTCATACCTCTCAGCTCGGGTACTAGTCTGGTGGCAAACCTTTGAACCTTTTCCAGTTTAGTCTTATCCTTGACTAGATATGGACTCCATGCTGGGGCTGCATACTCCAGGATTGGCCTGACATATGTGGTATACAAAGTTCTGAATGATTCTTTACACAAGTTTCTGAATGCCGTTCGTATGTTGGCCAGTGTGTGTGCGTGCGCGCGTGGCTCCCTCTCCACCCCTCTCACCAGCAAGTTGGACACCACAAAAAGCTTGTCTTAGCTTCCCTTCTATGGTACCTAGCCTTTTAAGTGGCTGCTCCAGACTATATCTAGAGCAGCTATATATACCAGAGTCAGGATATATTATAGATACCAACTTTCGGATAAGTCAAGCCTGGCCTCGGGCCGGGCTTGGGGAGTAGAACAACTCCCAGAACCCCATCAACCAGGTACATTATGAGGAAATCCTCACGAACGTGAGAGTGGACAAAGCTTCAGGAACCTCATATACCGGCGGGTCTGAAGGGTCTAATGACTGGACAGTCAATAATGTTGCCTGAGACACCATGACTCAGTTCCTGCTCACAGAGTACACACACACACACCTGGGGCCAGATTCACGAAGCAGTTACGCAAGCACTTACGAACCTGTACATCTTTTCTCAATCTTTGGCGGCTTTGTTTCCAATTATTAAACAGTTAATGAGCTCCGAAGCACCAGGAGGCTGTTTATAACAATAACAACAGTTGATTGGCAAGTTTTCATGCTGGTAAACTGTTTAATAAATGTAACCAAAGCCGTCAAAGATTGAGCAAAGATGTACACGTTCGTAAGTACTTGCGTAACTTCTTCGTGAATCTGGCCCCCTAGAGGGCCCAGGATTGGGAGGTTCGTCACCTGTAGCCACAGGTAACGGCAACCCAACCTGATCCTGGCAGCCTCTGTGTCGCACTGTCTGGCGGACGTCTTGTGCCCATATATATAGGCCTCACATTCCATCTGGTAATATTTTATACTGGTTGCATTTCGCATTTGTGTGTGTGAGAGAGTGAGTGTGTGAGAGAGTGAGTGTGTGAGAGAGTGAGTGTGTGAGAGAGTGAGTGTGTGAGATAGGAAATAGGAGAGGTCTGCCTCTCCAATCAGATGTGAACCTGGTTGATACCTGGTTGATGGGGTTCTGGGAGTTCTTCTACTCCCCAAGCCCGGCCCGAGGCCAGGTTTGACTTGTGAGAGTTTGGTCCACCAGGCTGTTGCTTGCAGCGGCCCGCAGGCCCACATATACCTGCTTGATGGGGTTCTGGGAGTTCAACCCGCGCTTGAAACATGGTGGCTACAGGTGATTCTGAGCTCACTATCCTGTGCAGTGAGCAAGTTGTTTATAATTGTGGTTGTGTCACCGCAAGCCTCCACCATCAGTCTATGGTAGTAAACTGGTGATTCAACCTAGAATACTTAACCTGAAAGTCGGGTTTTATTGCCTCCTTATTCTGAGGTGAACAAGATTATTCTTATCTTATTCTGAGGTGTTCGTCTCAGATAACAGAGAGGTAAAGGCGCCTCTCTCCGACCAATATTATGCAACCGTCGACACGAACTGGAACCAGTACATGACCCCCAGTGGGCAAGCTAACCTCGCCAAACCTCGACCAACATACACACACACACACACACACACACACACACGCACGCACGCACACACACACACACACACGCACGCACGCACGCAAACATAACCCACAAACGATTGTGTCCCCCATGCAATGATATCGTAAATTTTGACGTAGCATTTCTTGTGGGCATTCATGAACATTGGGTGTGTTTACGACCCACGATGGACTTAACTAGGGCTGGATCCCCACACTGGTCACGCTGTGGCATACACGGGCAGGGGGGAGTGTGGGGAAAGGGGGGAGACAGGGGTCGAGGGAGAGATATTTATCAATATCTATAAATCTAGGTTTATTTGTCTATCTGGCCGAGTTTGAAGGCCAGATGGTTGGGGCTAGCTGCACGCAATTTTAAAGAGTAATCCCTGTTGGGTATGTTCCCAACATGGTCGGTTTTGGGTTGGCATGAATGAAACGAGTGGCACTCGACACGGTGCTCATGGGACCCCCACGGCGATTCTTGGAATAATGTAATTAACTGGACTTGTGCACCCCACTACACACCTGGTGTGATGAGGTCACCACACCTGAGAGTGACCGGGTCATATACATCACCACACACACCTGAGACACATGAACTAGGACCATTTACATCACATTGTATTTTAATCCGGTTTTATTCGTTTCACATGGATGTATTTCACGCATCTAGTGTATTGTTACTGATGTCACCTGGTCCAATAGCCTGGTTGTCCAGTCCAGCAACCAGGAGGCCTGGTCGACGACCGGGCCGCGGGGACGCTAAGCCCCGAAAACACCTCAAGATAGGTAACCACCTATCAACCAACCACCACTGGTTTGTGCACCATTAGCGTTTGAGAATCATTCCTCACCATAATAAAGTCTCTAAGACTTGTGCATCTTTATCGGTCTAAGGTTTTACTAAACTATAAGAAGGGAATTACAGCCCAAACTGCTACAAGAGAGAGACGGTATACCAGCAAGAGGTAAACCATTTGACATCTCAAAATGAATACTACCAAGTGGGATACTTCCTCTCCCTGGAGCTATAAACCGGAGGAGGAGTGCTCAGAGGTAAACCAGACCGGGTACTTAAGAGACGTATTAAGAAGCGGGTGTTCTTTACAAGACGTGTGCGAGAACCAATTGGGCTTCAGTAGTGTGACGTAGTGACGCCGGAGATATTCTGTTGATGTTCTCACTCACAGACGTCCGCCCTGCAGGAAGCACTCACAGACGTCCGCCCTGCAGGAAGCACTCACAGACGTCCGCCCTGCAGGAAGCACTCACAGACGTCCGCCCTGCAGGAAGCACTCACAGACGTCCGCCCTGCAGGAAGCACTCACAGACGTCCGCCCTGCAGGAAGCACTCACAGACGTCCGCCCTGCAGGAAGCACTCACAGACGTCCGCCCTGCAGGAAGCACTCACAGACGTCCGCCCTGCAGGAAGCACTCACAGACGTCCGCCCTGTAGGAAGCACTCACAGACGTCCGCCCTGTAGGAAGCACTCACAGACGTCCGCCCTGAAGGAAGCACTCACAGACGTCCGCCCTGAAGGAAGCACTCACAGAAGTCCGCCCTGCAGGAAGCACTCACAGACGTCCGCCTTGCAGGAAGCACTCACAGACGTCCGCCCTGCAGGAAGCACTCACAGACGTCCGCCCTGCAGGAAGCACTCACAGACGTCCGCCCTGCAGGAAGCACTCACAGAAGTCCGCCCTGCAGGAAGCACTCACAGACGTCCGCCCTGCAGGAAGCACTCACAGACGTCCGCCCTGCAGGAAGCACTCACAGACGTCCGCCCTGCAGGAAGCACTCACAGACGTCCGCCCTGAAGGAAGCACTCACAGAAGTCCGCCCTGCAGGAAGCACTCACAGACGTCCGCCCTGCAGGAAGCACTCACAGACGTCCGCCCTGAAGGAAGCACTCACAGAAGTCCGCCCTGCAGGAAGCACTCACAGACGTCCGCCCTCCAGGAAGCACTCACAGATCATTCACACCCTTGCTAATATATACAGAGACAGTACAGAGATGTTAGAAAGTTTTCTTTTAGCGTGAGAGTAGTGGAAAAATGGAATGCACTTGGGGAACAGGTTGTGGAAGCAAACTCTATACATAATTTTAAAACTAGGTATGATAGGGAAATGGGACAGGAGTCATTGCTGTAAATATCCGATGGCTGGAAAGGCGGGATCCAAGAGCCAATGCTCGATCCTGCATGCACAAATAGGCGAGTACAAATAGGTGAGTACACACACAAATGTAGCTATGATAGAGCCCAGTAGGCTCAGGAACCTGTACATCCGCTGAATGACTGTTGAGAGGCGGGACCAAAGAGCCAGAGCTCAACCCCCGCAAGCACAAATAGGTGAGTACACACACGAGTACGTGTTGCAAAAACTAACCACGAGAGACAAGAGAGGCAATCCAGCGTACAAAAGAGCAACAGAACACCAAAAGAGGATCACAGAGACTAGAGAGATATCATAGAGATGAGATGTTAACACTAAAGAGCCACGAACAGGTCGGAAATGGGCGAGTTTGGGTCATTATAAAGATAAAGAGCTGTTGTTGTTATAGATTCAGTTACTCGGAACAAGTTCCAAGTAGCACGGGCTATGGTGATCCCGTAGTGAACTTACTTGGCACAGGAGCGGCGCTGTGCTGTGCCCGATAAAGAGTTGATCCAAAATGACTATATAGCACTTGGAAGGGACGGGAGGACAAGGCTCTGGGATAGGACGAAGGGAAGGAACAGTGCTCAACTACGCGGAGCGTCGGGGATCGAACACAGACTTGCAAGACTTTAGACTCTCTCAATGTTTACTGATAACACGAAGCATATAGACAAAGCGAATTTCGGTCCAAACCTGGTAGGAACCGCTAGAATACCTGGACAACCTGTAACATTTGTCTAACAAGTGGTAACTAGAGTTCAACTCAAACAAGTGCAAGGTTATGAAGCTGGTTACGGGCTATTCATGCCCGTGCCACCTCTTGGGTGCTTAATCTTCATCAAAGTAATAAAACAAGGGGATACATGGGTGATACAGGAACACGGGGATACATGGGTGATACAGGAACAAGGGGATACATGGGTGATACAGGAACAAGGGGATACATGGGTGATACAGGAACAAGGGGATACATGGGTGATACAGGAACACGGGGATACATGGGTGATACAGGAACAAGGGGATACATGGGTGATACAGGAACAAGGGGATACATGGGTGATACAGGAACAAGGGGATACATGGGTGATACAGGAACAAGGGGATACATGGGTGATACAGGAACAAGGGGATACATGGGTGATACAGGAACAAGGGGATACATGGATGATACAGGAACAAGGGGATACATGGGTGATACAGGAACAAGGGGATACATGGGTGATACAGGAACAAGGGGATACATGGGTGATACAGGAACAAGGGGATACATGGGTGATACAGGAACAAGGGGATACATGGGTGATACAGGAACAAGGGGATACATGGATGATACAGGAACAAGGGGATACATGGGTGATACAGGAACAAGGGGATACATGGGTGATACAGGAACAAGGGGATACATGGGTGATACAGGAACAAGGGGATACATGGGTGATACAGGAACAAGGGGATACATGGGTGATACAGGAACAAGGGGATACATGGATGATACAGGAACAAGGGGATACATGGGTGATACAGGAACAAGGGGATACATGGGTGATACAGGAACAAGGGGATACATGGGTGATACAGGAACAAGGGGATACATGGGTGATACAGGAACAAGGGGATACATGGGTGATACAGGAACAAGGGGATACATGGGTGATACAGGAACAAGGGGATACATGGGTGATACAGGAACAAGGGGATACATGGGTGATACAGGAACAAGGGGATACATGGATGATACAGGAACAAGGGGATACATGGATGATACAGGAACAAGGGGATACATGGGTGATACAGGAACAAGGGGATACATGGGTGATACAGGAACAAGGGGATACATGGATGATACAGGAACAAGGGGATACATGGGTGATACAGGAACAAGGGGATACATGGATGATACAGGAACAAGGGGATACATGGGTGATACAGGAACAAGGGGATACATGGATGATACAGGAACAAGGGGATACATGGGTGATACAGGAACAAGGGGATACATGGGTGATACAGGAACAAGGGGATACATGGGTGATACAGGAACAAGGGGATACATGGGTGATACAGGAACAAGGGGATACATGGGTGATACAGGAACAAGGGGATACATGGATGATACAGGAACAAGGGGATACATGGGTGATACAGGAACAAGGGGATACATGGGTGATACAGGAACAAGGGGATACATGGGTGATACAGGAACAAGGGGATACATGGGTGATACAGGAACAAGGGGATACATGGGTGATACAGGAACAAGGGGATACATGGGTGATACAGGAACAAGGGGATACATGGGTGATACAGGAACAAGGGGATACATGGGTGATACAGGAACAAGGGGATACATGGGTGATACAGGAACAAGGGGATACATGGGTGATACAGGAACAAGGGGATACATGGGTGATACAGGAACAAGGGGATACATGGGTGATACAGGAACAAGGGGATACATGGGTGATACAGGAACAAGGGGATACATGGGTGATACAGGAACAAGGGGATACATGGGTGATACAGGAACAAGGGGATACATGGGTGATACAGGAACAAGGGGATACATGGGTGATACAGGAACAAGGGGATACATGGGTGATACAGGAACAAGGGGATACATGGGTGATACAGGAACAAGGGGATACATGGGTGATACAGGAACAAGGGGATACATGGGTGATACAGGAACAAGGGGATACATGGGTGATACAGGAACAAGGGGATACATGGGTGATACAGGAACAAGGGGATACATGGGTGATACAGGAACAAGGGGATACATGGGTGATACAGGAACAAGGGGATACATGGGTGATACAGGAACAAGGGGATACATGGGTGATACAGGAACAAGGGGATACACGAGTGATACAGGAACAAGAGAACAGACACATGAAATATGTTGTCAGTCTCACGGTATTGAATAAAAGTTATAATGAACATCGTGGTGTTCACCTGAGCGCGCCTGGGCTGTTCACCTGAGTTGTTCACCTGAGCGCCACAGGCTAAACACCCCCGTTATAGTGTCCGCTTAAGACTACTCTTACCCAGTGGTTACAATATCCAAGAATAACCTTGACGCAACGGTATTCTTAGATTCAGTAACCACTGGATAACAAGGTACATTAACTTCCGGATTAGCTTCGCTTACAAGTGCCACTAAACCAGCTTGTCGTATGCACTTCCCTAGGAATTAAAGCATTGTGTGATAGCAAGCTGAAGTGAACGAAGTCTTGTGGGGCGTGAATGAAGTAATACGGACTAAGGTGCCGTGATTTACACCAGAGCCAAAAAAACTACACACACAGTCATTATTCTGCGGTGACCCTTCTCTGCTAGGCGCCTGGCGTATGTCTTGCTGCCCAACCTGTTCTCACTCTGAGCTTGGCCAAGCACCGGCCGACCCTGTCCCGTCCTTAGGGTGTGCTTGGCCAAGCAGCGGCCGACCCCATCCCGTCCTCATGATGTATAATATATATTAAACTCTAGTGAGCATTCTTATTGCACAAGCACTTTTGAACATTCTACCGCACTTATCATTCCACCTGGGAGTGATTT